>NC_057814.1:362254662-362367973 GCF_018294505.1 Triticum aestivum | reverse complement strand
GCCCCGCCTCTGCTCCCTACGCCGCCGGCGGCCTCGCGGTGGCCGCGGCCGCCCCTCCACCCGCGTCGTGGCCGCGCCGGCGCCACCCTGACCTCTGGCCTCGCCCCGCCGCTCCCTGCGGGCGAGCGCCCGCACAGGCGCCTGTAGCGCCCGCAAACCCGCATCGGCCCTCTGGCCCTATGACAAACGGGCCCCAGCGCCCCAGAACGTTTTTGTAAAATAATAATAATAATAATAATAATAAATAATACAAATGAATTAATAAAATTAATTATTAATTAATTAATTAACTAATGAATTAATTAAGTTAATTAATCCTGTTTAATTAATCTAATTAACTAGTTAGTTTAATTAAACAGTAATTAGTTTAACCTAAACACTAATCAACCTAACAGTGTATGACATGTGGGTCCCACTGGGCCCACACACCAGTTTGACCAGTCAACACCTCTGTTGACTGCTGACGTCATGCTGATGTCATGATGATGTCAGCAAACACTATTCTGGATAATGTTGGGAAATTAATTAAATAAATTCTAAAAATGATTTAAAATTTTAGAAAATCGTATAAACTAAACCCTAGCTCAGATGAAAATACTTTCTACATGAAAGTTGCTCAGAACGACGAGACGAATCCGGATACGCAGCCCGTTCATCCGCCACACATTCCTAACATATCGAACTCACAACTTTCCCCCTCCGGTTCATCTGTCCGAAAACGTGAAACACCGGGAATACTTTCCCGGATGTTTCCTCCCTTCGCCGGTATCACCTACTACCGCGTTTGGGCACACCTAGCATCACGCTTTGTCATGTCATGCATCGTCATGCATTTGGTTGCATTGTATTTATTGTTTCTTCCCCCTCTTCTCTCGCTAGACACCGAGACCGACGCCGCTGCTACCCAGTACGACTACGGTGTTGACGACCCCTCCTTCTCGGCTGAGCTTCCAGGCAAGCCACCCCCCCCCTTGATCACCAGATATCCCCTATTCTTCTCTATACTGCTTGCATTAGAGTAGTGTAGCATGTTACTGATTTTCGTTAATCCTATTCTGCTGCATAGCCTGTCCTTGCTACTACTGTTGTTACCTTTACCTGCAATCCTACATGCTTAGTATAGGATGCTAGTATTCCATCTGTGGCCCTACATTCTTGTCCGTCTGCCTTGCTATACTATCAGGCCGTGATCACTCGGGAGGTGATCACGGGTATATACTTATATACTTTGCATGATACCTGTGGTGACTAAAGTCGGGTCGGCTCGTAGGAGTACCCGCGAGTAATTCACGGATTGGGACCGAAAGGACGTTTGTCCCGACGGCCCTCTGAGTCTTTGTGGCGGAGCGGCGGGGCAGGTTGAGACCACCTAGGCGAGAGGTGGGCCTGGCCCTGGTCGGCGTTCGCGGTTACTTTAATAACACGCTTAACAAGATCTTGGTATTTGATCTGAGTTGGGTCATTGACCTTATACGCACTAACCGCCACGTGGGACAAGATATGGGCAACCGGCGTCGTGGTATCAGCCGAAGCTCTTTTTGACGTCAGCGACTGAGCGGCGCGCGCCGGATTGGACTGGAACGCCTACTCTTGTATAAGGGAGGCTAGGTCTGCTTCCGGCCGCGTACGCAACGTGCAGGTGTGCAATGGGCGATGGGCCCAGACCCCTGTGCGCATAGGATTTAGACCGGCGTGCTAACCTCTCTGTTGAGCCTAGGTGGGGCTGCGACGTGTTGATCTCCCGAGGCCGGACATGACCCAGGAAAGTGTGACCGGCCAGAGGGATCGAGCGTGTCGGGTAATGTGGTGCACCCCTGCAGGGAAGTTTATCTATTCGAATAGCCGTGATTTTCGGTAACGGGACGACTTGGAGTTGTACCTTGACCTTATGACAACTAGAACCGGATACTTAATAAAACACACCCTTCCAAGTGCCAGATACAACCCGGTGATCGCTCTCTCACAGGTCGACGAGGAGAGGATCGTCGGGTAGGATTATGCTATGCGATGATACTTGGAGAACTTCAATCTACTCTCTTCTACATGCTGCAAGATGGAGGCTGCCAGAAGCGTAGTCTTCGATAGGACTAGCTATCCCCCTCTTATTCTGGCATTCTGCAGTTCAGTCCATCAATATTGCCCCTTTACACATATACCCATGCATATGTAGTGTAGATCCTTGCTTGCGAGTACTTTGGATGAGTACTCATGGTTGCTTTTCTCCCTCTTTTCCCCCTTTCCCTTCTACCTGGTTGTCGCAACCAGATGCTGGAGCCCAGGAGCCAGACGCCACCGTCGATGACGACTCCTACTACACCGAAGGTGCCTACTACTACGTTCAGGACGCTGACGACGACCAGGAGTAGTTTAGGAGGATCCCAGGCAGGAGGCATGCGCCTCTTTCGATCTGTATCCCAGTTTGTGCTAGCCATCTTATGGCAACTTGTTTAACTTATGTCTGTACTCAGATATTGTTGCTTCCGCTGACTCGTCTATGATCGAGCACTTGTATTCGATCCCTCGAGGCCCCTGGCTTGTATTATGATGCTTGTATGACTTATTTATGTTTTTAGAGTTGTGTTGCGATATCTTCCCGTGAGTCCCTGATCTTGATCGTACACATTTGCGTGCATGATTAGTGTACGATTGAATCGGGGGCGTCACAACCCCCCTCCCCCCTCACATAATTGTTTCCATGATGCATTTGCATGTGCTCAATTGATATGCTTACTTGACACGACACACTTCCTTGTCACACCTTATGCTATGCATGATGGCGGACACTTGTTGGGTGAATCACCACTTGAATGCTTGGTTTTGCACTAATGCTAACCACATTTGTTTTTTCGAGTGATTGTTGTCTTTGTTCCTTTTGAAGGAATCACAAGATGGTGCGACATTGGAGAGTGCCCATTACAAGCTTCAAGATGATGAATGACTGGTGATCGTCCACTTCTACACGGCGACACCATCTCTTTCCCATGGTGATTTGGCTTTCCATCCGAGGACGGATCTTTCCCAAGGGGGAGGGGATGATGCGGAGCATCCTATGGACATCACCATGTCAAGATTCCATTTAGCAAGTGACACGTGCCACATCTACTTCACATACATAAAGGTGAATCATCTCCTTTACACGTGTTCACTTGACCCCTTCAAGGATGGTATGCTACTTGACACCCCTGTCGTGTGCATGCATAGATATTGTCGGGACTTCATGAAGAGGAGTGCAAGCGCAAGGGAACGACTACACCATCCAAGAGAGAAGCTTGGAAACGGAGAAGGAACCGTCAAGAAGAAGGCAAGGTTCCCCCTGCATCGACGGGCGTCCACGAGAAGGCTGTAGACAACGAAGCCTCTGGATACCCCATGCGCACGGGCCTCTGGACCCCGTGCTCGCAGTACAACCCCCGTGCGCACAGGCTAAGTCGCCAGCTCTCTGGATACCCCTGCTCCACTTACCACGTGCACACAGGGCTGCCTGTGTGAATCTATTGGGCTTTGCCCCATGTATTCCCATTTCGCCCCTCCTTACCACTTCATGCCTTGGATCTATATATACTCTTCTTGCTCCTCCATTTAGGAATAGCTAAGAATATATCTAGACATTAGAGCTCAGCTCATGTATCTTCCCTTGTGGGATTTCTCTTGAGAGAGAAGACTCCATTGGAGTTCAAGACCTCCTTTGGAGAAGATCCTTAGGGATTCAAGACCCCTTCGTAGGAAAGATTCTTCCATGAAATTCAAGACCCATCTCTCCTAGAGATTTGGATGAACTACCTTGTATCTTTATTTCCCTTATTCTTTTTGGATCTTGATGCACCTCTTATATTGCTTGTGAGTTGAGGAGTTGTTGGAGTGAATTATGTCCATTAGAGTGTTCTTGTGTTTTCCTCCTCAAATCCATCTCCAATTCGTGAACATCGGACCACCTAGGATTTTGCCCTAGGTCACATATTCTATTGAACTCTTAGCGTGTAGAGAACTAGAGATGATATGCTCCTAGCGGGCCTTCTGATGTGTTGGCTAGTGGGCCTGATTTGGAGGTGGTTGGAATCCGAGAAGAGGGAGGACCAGTGGTGGGACCCCAGACCAGGGTTGATTGGCTGGAGTAGCCAATGATTGGCGAGGTTATCCCAGCGGGCAGGGACGGGCAGGATTTTGTACAAGTGGCGCTCATGCACGAAGAGGAAGCTGATCTGCCGAATTTGCACGTTACGGTGAGCATGCAACACGAGATGTCGACATGCAATGATGGCATGAAGCCGCAAGAGATTGTTGTGTATGGCAAACTGAAGTGGTTCTGCAATGCCTTGGTCCGCAAGTTGGCGCCGCCACTTCTTGTGGAAGTTCAATCCACGCTGAGGCCGGAGGCTGAGCCTTTCACGCCGTGGTGCACGACCAGAGGGGCCAAGAGAGCGTTGTCGACGAACCCTACTAAGGCCACACAAGCGGAGAACGTGCTCATACGTGCACTTGGCTTGGTGCCGGAGGATCTTGAAGGGAATGAAGACACCATTGCGGAGCTTGCGGAGATCTTTGACTCCCCTTTAAGGCATCAACTTAAGGAAATATGCCCTAGAGGCAATAATAAAGTTGTTATTTTATATTTCCTTATTCACAATAAAGGTTTATTATTCATGCTAGAATTGTATTGATCAGAAACTTAAATACATGTGTGAATACATAAACAAATACTGTGTCCCTAGCGAGCCTCTACTAGACTAGCTCGTTGATCAAAGATGGTTAAGGTTTCCTAACCATGGACATGTGTTGTCATTTGATAACGGGATCACATCATTAGGAGAATGATGTGATAGACAAGACCCGTACGTTAGCTTAGCATATTGATCGTTTAGTTTATTGCTATTGCTTTCTTCATGTCAAATACATATTCCTTCGACTATGAGATTATGCAACTCCCGGATACCGGAGGAATGCCTTGTGTGCTATCAAACGTCACAACGTAACTGGGTGATTATAAAGATGCTCTACAGGTATCTCCAAAGGTGTTTGTTGAGTTGGCATAGATTGAGATTAGGATTTGTCACTCCGAGTATCGGAGAGGTATCTCTGGGCCCTCTCGGTAATACACATCATAAGCTTGCAAGCAAACAACTAAGGAGTTAGTCACAAGGTGATGTATTACGGAACGAGTAAAGAGACTTGCCAGTAACGAGATTGAACTAGGTATGAAGATACCGACGATCGAATCTCGGGCAAGTAACATACTGATGGACAAAGGGAATTACATATGTTGTCATAACGGTTCGACCGATAAAGATCTTCGTAGAATATGTAGGAGCCAATATGGGCATCCAGGTTCCGCTATTGGTTATTGACCGGAGAGGTGTCTCGGTCATGTCTACATAGTTCTCGAACCTGTAGGGTCCGCATGCTTAACGTTCGATGGCGATATAGTATTATATGAGTTATGTAATTTGGTGACCGAATGTTGTTTGGAGTCCCGGATGAGATCACGGTAATGGTCGAGAGGTAAAGATTGATATATAGGACGATGGTATTCGGACAACGGAAGTGTTTCGGGGGGTACTGGGTACTTATCGGGTCACCGGAAGGGGTTCCGGGCACCCCCGGCAAAAGATATGGGCCTTATGGGCCAAGAGGGGAAACGCACCAGCCACAAGGGGCTGGTGCGCCCCCCATATGGGCCGGCCTAAGGAGGAGAAGGAAAGGGGAGAAGGGAAAGGTAAGTGTGGGTTAGGATTCCCACTTCCTTCCCTCCCCCTCCCTCTCTCCTTCCCCCTTCGACAAACATGGCAGGGGGGCGCGGCCAAGGGCAGGAGCCCAAGTAGGATTCGGACCTACTTGGGGCACCCCTTGGCCTCTCCCCTCTCCCTCCCACCTATATATATGATGAGGGGGACGCCTAGCACACACCAGACAATTGTTTAGCCGTGTGCGGCGCCCCCCTCCACCGTTTACACCCCCGGTCATATTTTCGTAGTGCTTAGGCGAAGCCCTGCGAGACCATCACCGTCACCACGTCGTCGTGCTGACGGAACTCATCTACTACCTCGACATCTTGCCGGATCAAGAAGGCGAGGGACGTCACCGAGCTGAACGTGTGCAGAACGCGGAGGTGTCGTGCCTTCGGTACTTGATCGGTTGAAGCGCGAAGCAGTTCGACTACATCAACCGTGTTGTGAAAGCTTCCGCTTACGGTCTACGAGGGTATGTAGACACACTCTCCCCCTTGTTGTTATGCATATCCATGGATAGATCATTGCGTGTGCGTAAGAAATATTTTGTTCTCCATGCAATGATTTCCAACAGTGGTATCAGAGCCAGGTCTATGCGTAGATGATATGCACGAGTAGAACACAAAGAGTTGTGGGCGGTGATAGTCATACTGCTTACCACCAACGTCTTATTTTCATTCGGCGGTATTGTGAGATGAAGCGGCCTGGACCAACCTTACATGTCCACGCACATGAGACCGATTCCACCGACAGACATGCAACTAGTTTTGCATAAAGGTGGTTGGCGGGTGTCTGTTTCTCCTACTTTAGTTGAATCGAATTTGACTGCGGCCGGTCCTTGAAGAAGGTTAAGACAGCAAATTTGACGAAACACTGTTGTGGTTTTATGCGTAGGTA
The DNA here is from genome assembly GCF_018294505.1 of Triticum aestivum. NCBI lineage: Eukaryota > Viridiplantae > Streptophyta > Magnoliopsida > Poales > Poaceae > Triticum > Triticum aestivum. Next base: position 362,361,353 of record NC_057814.1, on the reverse strand, counting down.
AGAACGGTTCTTGCTAGAAGCCCGTAGCAGCCACGTAAAACTTGCAACAACAAAGTAGAGGACGTTTAACTTGTTTTTGCAGGGCATGTCGTGATGTGATATGGTCAAGACATGATGTGATAATCATTATTGTATGAGATGATCATGTTTTGTAAGTTATCGGCAACCGGCAGGAGCCTTATGGTTGTCTCATTATTGTATGAAATGCAAACGCCATGTAATTGCTTTACTTTATCACTATGCGTTAGCGATAGTTGTAGAAGCAATAGTTGGTGAGACGACCACGACGCTACGATGGAGATCAATGTGTCAAGCCGGTGACGATGGGGAACATGACGATGCTTTGGAGATGGAGATCAAAAGCACAAGATGATGATGGCCATATCATGTCACAAATTTTGATTGCATGTGATGTTTATCTTTTATGCATCTTATTTTGCTTAGTACGGCGGTAGCATTATAAGATGATCCCTTCACTAAATTTTGAGGTAAAAGTGTTCTCCCTGAGTATGCACCGTTGCTACAGTTCGTCGTGTTGAGACACCACGTGATGATCGGGTGTGATAGACTCTACGTTCACATACAACGTGTGCAAGACAGTTTTGCACATGCGGAATACTTGGGTTAAACTTGATGATCGTAGCATGTACAGACATGGCCTCAGAACACTGGAGACCGAAAGGTCGAACGTGAATCATATAGTAGATATGATCAACATAGAGATGTTCACCATTGATGACTACCCCATCTCACGTGATGATCGAACATGGGTTAGTTGATTTGGATCACGTATCACTTAGATAAACTTGAGGGATGTTTATTTAAGTGAGAGTTCATTAGTAATTTGATTAATTGAACTTTATTTATCATGAACTTAGTCTTGATAGTTCTGCATATCTACTGTAGATCAATAGCTCACGGTATAGCTCCTATATATTTTTTATATGTTCCTAGTGAAAAATAAGTTGAAAGATGATAGTAGCAATGATGCGGACTTGGTCTGTGATCTGAGGATCATCCTCATTACTGCACAGAAGAATTATGTCCTTGATGCACCGCTAGGTGACAGACCTATTGCAGGAGCAGATGCAGACGTTATGAACGTTTGGCAAGCTCGATATGATGACTACTTAATAGTTTAGTGCACCATGCTTTACGGCTTAGAACCAGGACTTTAAAAACGTTTTGAACGCCACGACGCATATGAGATGTTCCAAGAGCTGAAATTAGTATTTCAGACTCATGCTCGTGTCGAGAGGTATGAGACCTCTGACAAGTACTTTGCCTACAAGATGGAGAAGAATAGCTCAAACAGTGAGCATGTGATCAGAATGTCTGGGTACTACAATCGCTTGAATCAAGTGAGAGTTAATCTTCCAGATAAGATAGTGATTGACAAAGTTCTCTAGTCACTATCACCAAGCTATTAGAACTTCGTGATGAACTATAATATGCAAGGGATGACGAAAATGATTCCCGAGCTCTTCGCGATGCTGAAATCGGCGAAGGTGGAAATCAAGAAAGAGCATCAAGTGTTGATGGTTAACAAGACCACTAGTTTCAAAAAAGGGCAAAGGGAAAGAAAGGGAACTTCAAGAAGAATGGCAAGCAAGTTGCCACTCCCGTGAAGAAGCCCAAAGTTGGACCCAAGCCTGAAACTGAGTGCTTCTACTGCAAAGGAAATGGTCACTGGAAGCAGAAATGCCCAAAACATTTGGCGGATAAGAAGGATGGCAAAGTGAACAAAGGTACATTTCATATATAGGTTATTGATGTGTAACTTACTAGTGTTCGTAGTAGCCCTTGGGTATTTGATACCAGTTCAGGTGCTAAGATTAGTAACTCGAAATAGGAGTTGCGGAATAAACAGAGACTAGTTAAGGGCAAGGTGACGATGAGTGTTGGAATTGATTCCAAGGTTGATATGATCAATATTGCACACTCACTCTACCTTTGGAATTAGTGTTGAACCTAAATAAATGTTATTTGGTGTTTGCGTTGAGCACGAATGTGATTAGAGCATGTTTATTGCAATACGGTTATTCATTTAAGTTAAAGAATAATTGTTGTTCTGTTTACATGAATAAAACCTTCTATGGTCATACACCCAATGTCAATGGTTTATTGAATCTCGACCGTAGTGATACACATATTCACAATATTGATGCCAAAAGATGCAAAGTTGATAACGATAGTGCAACATATTTGTGGCACTAACGTTTAGGTCATTTTGGTGTAAAAGCGCATGAAGAAACTCCATGCAGATGGACTTTTGAAATCACTTGATTATGAATCATTTGATACTTGCGAACCATGCCTCATGGGCAAGATGACTAAAACTCTGTTCTCCGAAACAATGGAGCGAGCTAATGACTTAATCTATACCTACTATTAAAGCAAGGTGATATTCTTGGTTTCGTCCCGCTTTGATGATTTTATATTTAATATATCAACGAGGTGGTACTAAATCGGGGAGCTCATGACAACGCTCCATCTGCCTGACCTTCAAAAATCAAACTGAGGCGGCCCACCTCAGGGCATGGCGCGGGCAACTTGGGCTTTGGCCCAACAATTTTCTCTTTTTTTGGCAAAAAGTAATTGCAGGTACGAAGACTTGAACCGGCGACCTTCTGTTTGGTATCTGGCCAAGTCCACCAGTACGGTGATGCTCTGGTGTTTGGAAAAGAGGGCCGATTCACCGTTTTAATAGTACCACCTCGAACTTTAACATTCAATCATCCTAAATTAAATATGTCTTCGAGTTTCTTTGATATCAATAATAAGGAGAGCTTGCAGAGCGGGGTTTCAAACAGCCCGAGAGAGAAATAAGGAAGGAAGAGAACGAATCCTTCCATGCCATGATTAAGACCCCAAGAAGGAAAGGAATTAAATGCTAAATGCCCAAGATGGGAGAGGAAAATAAATTAGAGCCTTGCATGGCGCCATGAATGAGCCTGGAAGGAAAGGAATCAGTACGATGAGAGAGAATAAATTAGAGCCTTGCATATGGTATGAATGAGCCAGGAAGGAAAGAAATTGATGACGTCTCCGGGTCTGCGCAAATTAATGCACAAATTAGTTCGTTCATTATATTTGATTAATTGATGTTCAATAGGTACGGTAATGTAGGTTGTAGTAGCTCTATTTTTTCTGTTAAATAAAGTGGAGAGAGGAAGCCTATGGGAAAACCAAAATACTTTCATGTCAAATTTATAAATGAAAATCTTAGTTAAATTCCAATTATACCAATGTAGTTGTTAGAATAAAATATGTAAAACAATATCCTACTTAGGTATATTTAGATGAAACTTTTTAGATCACTTCTTTTATCAACTTAGGATATATTTTTATCAACTTAAAATCATGGGGAAAATCACGCCCTAAAATCATGGGAAATATTTATGCGTTAATAGACAAGACCTGAGTTAACCAAGTGAGCTAGCACATGTTCCTTAACAGACAAGATGCCTTTCTATACATTACTAAAGGCTGCTTGCATGGCCTTTTTTTAATCAAATCGTTGGGCCTATTTGAGCATCAAACAATACTGTAGTTGTTAGGCTTTTCTGCGTCGGGAGCCACATGAGAAAAACATAATCACCAGTCCAGTAGGCTAAAAAATCGATATTTCATGTGAAATAAACCCAACTTCCTCCTTTAAGACAATTCCCACCCGTTTATATAGGTTAGCAAGTTGGTTGTAATATCAACAAGACACTTAGAAAATGGGAAGGTGACAACGGACGAGAGGGTGATTAAACTCCTGATGAAACCAAGGATTGATTTGGGACTTGATGCACGCTGCAAAGAGGGACGTGTGGGCTAAAAGAATTAACTTACTAGGAAGGATTGTGTGTGTAGGATGGAAGGAACATGCAAGGAAGGAAACAGGGATGTGTGTGGTTGTGTGTCCATGTCGTGCGCCGAGGATTACCTTTTTCTTTCTAAGCATTGGTGACTCTCTGCCGCCTGTCATTGTTCGGATGTCGTGTTACTGGTAGGCATTTTGGTGTAGCGACACCGACCAAAATGCTAGCTAATTTTTTCCCGTTGCAACGCACGGGCATATGTCCTAGTGAAAATAATGCATACTGATGTATGCGGTCCAATGAGTATTGAAGCACGTGGCGGATACCGTTATTTTCTAACCTTCACAGATGATTTGAGTAGGTATGGATATATCTACTTAATGAAACACAAGTCTGAAATATTTCAAAAGTTCAAAGAATTTCAGAGTGAAGTGGAGAATCATCATAACAAGAAAATAAAAGTTTCTACGATATGATCACGGAGGCGAATATTTTAGTTACGAGTTTGGCCTTCATTTAAAACAATGAGGAATTTTTTCACAACTCACGCCACCTGGAACACCACAGCGTAATGGTGTGTCTGAACGTCGTAACCGCACTTTATTAGATATGGTGCGATCTATGATGTCTCTTACCTTTTACCACTATCGTTTTGGGGTTATGCATTAGAGACAGCTGCATTCACGTTAAATAGGGCACCGTCTAAATGTGTCGATACGACACCGTATGAACTGTGGTTTGGCTACAAACCTAAGATGTCGTTTCTTAAAAGTTTGGGGCTGCGACGCTTATGTCAAAAGGCTTCAGCCTGATAAGCTCGAACCCAAAGCGTAGAAGTGTGTCTTCATAGGAAACATGAAAGAAAGTATTGGGTATACATTCTACCACAGATTTGAAGGCAAAATCTTTGTTGCTAAGAATGAGTCCTCTCTAGAGAAGGAGTTTCTCTCGAAAGAAGTGAGTGGGAAGAAAGTAGAACTTGATGAGGTCATTGTACCTTATCTCAAATTGGAAAGTAGTACATCAGAGAAAAATGTTCCCGTGATGCCTACACAAACTAGAGATGACGCTAATGATGATGATCATGAAACTTCAGATCAAGCTATTACTAAACTTCATAGGTCAACCAGAGCACGATCCGCACCAGAGTGGTACGGTAATCCTGTCCTGGAAGTCATGTTACTAGACCAAGGCGAACCTACGAACTATGAAGAAGCTATGATGAGCCAGATTCCGACAGATGGCTTGAGGCCATCAAATTTAAGATAGGATCCATGTATAAGAACAAAGTGTTGACTTTGGTGGACTTGCCCGAGGATCGCAAGCCATAGAAAATAAATGGATCTTCAAGAAGAAGACTAACGCTGATGGTAATGTTATTGTCTACAAAGCTCGACTTGTCGCAAAAGGTTTTCGACAAGTTCAAGGAGTTCACTACGATGAGACTTTCTCACCCGTAGCGATGCTTAAGTCCGTCCGAATCATGTTAGCAATTGCCGCATTTTATGATTGTGAAACCTGGCAAATGGATGTCAAAAATGCATTCCTTAATGGATATCTTAAAGAAGAGTTGTATATGATGCAACCAGGAGGTTTTATCGATCCTAAAGGTGCTAACAAAGTGTGCAAGCTCCGGCAATCCATCTATGGACTAGTGCAAGCATCTCGGAGTTGGAATATGCGCTTTGATGAGGTGATCAAAGCATATGGTTTATACAGACTTACAGTGAAGCCTGTATTTACAAGAAAGTGAGTGGGAGCTCTGTAGCATCTCTGATATTATATTTGGATGACATATTATTGATTGGAAATGATATAGAATTTCTGAATAGCATAGAAAGGATACTTGAATAAGAATTTTTCAATGAAAGACCTCGGTGAAGCTACTTAAATATTGGGCATCAAGATCTATAGGGATAGATCGTGACGCTTAATAAGACTTTCACAAAGCACATACCTTGACAAGATTTTGAAGAAGTTCAAAATGGATCAGTCAAAGAAAGGGTTCTTCCCTGTGTTGCAAGGTGTGAAGTTGAGTAAGACTCAAAACCCGACCACGGCAGAAGATAGAGAGAGAATGAAAGTCATTCCCTATGCCTCAGCCATAGGTTCTATAAAGTATGCCATGCTGTGTACCAGACCAATTGTGTACCTTGCCATGAGTTTGGCAAAGGGGGTACAATAGTGATCCAGGAATAGATCACTGGACGGCTGTCAAAATTATCCTTAGAGGACTAAGGAAATGTTTCTCGGTTATGGAGGTGACAAAGTGTTCGTCGTAAAGGGTTACGTTGATGCAAGCTTTGACACTAATCCGGATGACTCTGAGTCTCAATCTGGATACATATTGAAAATGGGAGCAATTAGCTAGAGTAGCTCCGTAAGGAGCATTGTAGACATAGAAATTTGCAAAATACATACGAATCTGAATATGACAGACCCGTTGAGTAAACTTCTCTCACAAGCAAAACATGCTCACACCTTAGTACTTTTTGGGTGTTAATCACATGGCGATGTGAACTAGATTATTGACTCTAGTAAACTCTTTGGGTGTTGGTTACATGGCGATGTGAACTATGGGTGTTAAATCACATGGTGATGTGAACTAGATTACTGACTAGTGCAAGTGGGAAACTGAAACATATATGCCCTAGAGGCAATAATAAAGTTGTTATTTTATATTTCCTCATTCATGATAAAGGTTTATTATTCATACTAGAATTGTATTGATCGGAAACCTAATTGTGAATACATAAACAAATACTGTGTCCCTAGTGAGCCTCTATTAGACTAGCTCGTTGATCAAAGATGGTTAAGGTTTCCTAACCATGGACATGTGTTGTCATTTGATAATGGGATCACATCATTAGGTGAATGATGTGATGGACAAGACCCATCCGTTAGCTTAGCATATTGATCGTTCAGTCTATTGCTATTGCTTTCTTCATGTCAAATACATATTCCTTCGACTATGAGATTATGCAACTCCCGGATACCGGAGGAATGCCTTGTGTGCTATCAAACGTCACAACGTAACTGGGTGATTATAAAGATGCTCTACAGGTATCTCCGAAGGTGTTTGTTGAGTTGGCATAGATCGAGATTAGGATTTGTCACCCCGAGTATCGGAGAGGTATCTCTGGGCCCTCTCGGTAATACACATCATAAGCTTGCAAGCAAACGACTAAGGAGTTAGTCACAAGGTGATGTATTACGGAACGAGTAAAGAGACTTTCCGGTAACGAGATTGAACTAGGTATGAAGATACCGACGATCGAATCTCGGGCAAGTAACATACCGATGGACAAAGGGAATTACATATGTTGTCATAACGGTTCGACCGATAAAGATCTTCGTAGAATATGTAGGAGCCAATATGGGCATCCAGGTTCCGTTATTGGTTATTGACCGAAGAGGTGTCTCGGTCATGTCTACATAGTTCTCGAACCCGTAGGGTCCTCACGCTTAACGTTCGATGACGATATAGTATTATATGAGTTATGTGATTTGGTGACCGAATGTTGTTTGGAGTCCCGGATGAGATCACGGTCATGACGAGGAGTCTTGAAATGGTCGAGAGGTAAAGATTGATATATAGGACGATGGTATTCAGACACCGGGAGTGTTTCGGGGGGTACCGGGTACTTATCGGGTCACCGGAAGGGGTTGCGGGCACCCCCGGCAAAAGATATGGTCCTTATGGGCCAAGAGGGGAAACGCACCAGCCACAAGGGGCTGGTGCACCCCCATATGGGCCGGCCTAAGGAGGAGAAGGAAAGGGGAGAAGGGAAAGGTAAGTGTGGATTAGGATTCCCACTTCCTTCCCTCCCCCCCCCCTTCTTTCCTTCCCCCTCCGACAAACATGGCAGGGGCGCGGCCAAGGGCAGGAGCCCAAGTAGGATTCGGGCCTACTTGGGGCGCCCCTTGGCCTCTCCCCTCTCCCTCCCACCTATATATATGAGGAGGGGGCGCCTAGCACACACTAGACAATTGTTTAGCCGTGTGCGGCACCCCCTCCACCGTTTACACCCCCGATCATATTTTCGTAGTGCTTAGGCGAAGCCCTGCGAGGATCACTTCACCATCATCGTCACCACGCCGTCGTGCTGAAGGAACTCATCTACTACCTCGATGTCTTGCTGGATCAAGAAGACGAGGGACGTCACCGAGCTGAACGTGTGCAAAACGCGGAGGTGTCGTGCGTTCGGTACTTGATGGGTTGAAGCACGAAGAAGTTCAACTACATCAACCGCGTTGTGAAACGCTTCCGCTTACGGTCTACGAGGGTATGTGGACACACTCTCCCCCTTGTTGCTATGCATCTCCATGGATAGGTCATTGCGTGTGCGTAGAAATTTTTTTGTTTTCGATGCAACGATTCCCAACATCAACACGTCCGAGTCATTGCGGCTCTGTTCGGGAAGGAGGTACCACCTGCGTGTGACTTGATGGCAGGCACTACGGTGGTGATGGATTCGGCGTGAGGGCTGCCTCCGGGAGTGGGTTGTACTTGCGATATCTATGGATCAGAACTCGCATGTACTGTGTTGGAACGTGAGGGGATTAAACAACCCTGCCAAGAAGCATTCCGTTAAGGAGTTTGTAGTGGCGGCCAAGGTTAATCTAGTGTGTGTGCAGGAGACAAAGCTTGATGCAGTTGATCAATTCATAGTTATGCAATGGATAGGACCATCGTTTGATGGCTTTGATTATTTGCCGGTGGTGGAGACTCGCAGGGGCATTCTATTGGCTTGGGATAGAACGGTGTTGGACATTGATAACATTTCACAGGACGCTAACTCTATCACCGGGCTAGTACACAACAAGGATGGATTGTCATGGTGAGTGACGGTAGTCTACGGACCGCAAGGAGAAGGACCTAAAACGCAGTTCCTCGGTGATCTTCATGGTAGGAGAGCAAATTGCCCAGGACCATGGATGGTCTTGGGTGATTTCAACATGATACTTAGAGCGGATGAGAAGAGCAATAATAATATCAATAGGCGCATTTTGAGGAGATTTAAGGAGTTTGTAGACAACAACGAGCTCAGGGAGATTTACATGCATGGAAGGAGATTTACATTGACGAATGAAAGGGATCAGCAGGTGATGACAAAGATTGACCGTGTGCTTGTGTCAGTGGATTGGGAGCTCAGTCATTCGGACGTTCTTCCCCAAGCCCTCTCCACCAACATATCGGGCCATGCTCCGTTACACCTAACTACCTCTGCGCCTTTTTGCCCCAAGAGGAGATTTTGGTTTGAGATGTACTGGACTAGACTGGATGGGTTCGATCAAGCAGTACGGGATGCATGGGTCTGTGATGCAAATATTATTGATCCTTTCAAAAGGATGGATGCTCTTCTTCGCAATACGGCTGTTGCGTTGCAATCTTGGGGTCAGAGGAAGACAGGTAATATGAAGAGCCAGATTGCCATAGCGAACTAAATCATCCTCAGGTTCGATCGCGCCATGGAGGCCCGTGCTCTCACTCCCGAGGAGCAGTGGTTAAGGAGAACTATCAAACATGCGTTGTTGGGATTGTCCCCTCTGCAACATACCATTGAGCGCCAGCGTTCCCGGCTGAGATGGATCCGCGAAGGACACGAACACAAAGCTTTTCCAAGCTGTGGCGAATGGACGACGATTGAAAATTTTCATCCCCCATATTAGGCACAATGATGAGCTAATTACGGAGCAAGAGAGAAAGGGGGAATCTTTACGGAGGCCTATGAACAATTACTGGGACATGCATTTATCTTCGCTGGGAAATGCATATCAGAAAGGTCTCAATTTGTGGGGATGGAGGCCCATGACCTTTCTGATCTAGAAATTATCTTCACTGAGGAAGAAGTTTGGAATACAATTAAGGAGTTGTCGCCGGACCGTGCCCCGGGGCCGGATGGATTTGTGGCCGCATTCTACCAGAGGGAGTGGCCCATCATCAAAAATGATGTCATGGCGATGGTGATGAAACTATATGTGGAGGATGGTCGGGGTTTTGGGAAGCTAAACAAAGCGCATATAGTGCTCACCCGAAGAAATCGGATGCTGAGGTTGTGGGATATTTTCGACCAATATGTCTTACCCACAGCGTCGTCAAGCTGTTCGCCAAGATGCTAGCCAATCGAGCGAGGCGTAAAATGAAGGAAATTGTCGCAGCCAATCAATCTGCTTTCATATGTGGTAGGCATTTACACAACAACTTTCTTCTAGTTAGACAAGTGGCAAGGAAGATCCATGCTCGCAAGGAGGCTGGGGTGTTCTTGAAACTGGACATATCAAGGGCATTTGATTCGATTGCGTGGCCATTTTTGTTTGAGGTTCTGAGGAGCAAAGGATTTGGTCAAAAATGGTTGTCTTGGATATCAATCCTGCTTAGGATGGCTTCAACTAAAGTTGTTGTTAATGGGATCCCAGGAAGGAGTTTCATGCACGCGCAAGGGCTAAGGCAAGGGGATCCGGTGTCCCTCCTGCTGTTTATCATAGCTATGGATGTGCTGTCGCGAATTATGGTCAAGGAGGCAGAGCTAGGAGTGTTGAGCCCGTTCACATGTGTCAAGCCAACTCAGAGTGTTTCGATTTATGCGCATGATGTGGCATTGTTCGTCAGGCCGAACGAGGTGGATCTCAAGTTCGTTACTATGGCCCTCAAAGCATTTGGGGACGCTTCGGGATTGAGAGTCAACTACTGCAAATTATCCGCGGTTCTTATTCATGGCGACGAGTTGGACAAAATAGAATTCTCAACATGTTACAGTGCGATTTGGGGAAGTTTTCGTGCAAATACTTAGGTCTGCAGCTCGCCATACACCAGCTCAAAAGGGCGGACTGGCAGCCTATGTTGGATAGAGCGAAGAAGTGTGCCCCCTGGTGGCAACGAGGCCTGTTACAGCGTTCAGGTCGGCTAGTGTTGGTCAAGTCTGTGATCGCTGCGAAACCGATCCACCATTTATGATCACGGACGCGCCGGCATGGGTGTTTGAAGAACTTGATAAATGGATGAGGGCGTTTTTTTGGGCAGGCAAGGAGAAGGCCTCCGGAGGACAATGCATGGTAGCTTGGAGCGTGGTATGCAAGCCGACGTGCTTCGGTGGGCTTGGAATTAGAAACCTCAAATTGCATGGCCTTGCTCCCAGGGTCAGGTGGGAGTGGCTGAAGCGCACGGGTCGAAAGAGACCATGGCAGGGTCTGAACATGATCAATGATAAGGATGCCGGAGCAGTTTTTGACAGTATGGTCAAGATCGAGGTAGGGGAGGGCACTAAGGTCTTATTCTGGAGGGACCGTTGGATCCATGTGTTTGCAGCGGTTGACATAGCGCCGATGATTCACGCTCACGTAGATACGCACACCAGAAACAGACGCACGGTCAAGGAGGGTCTGGACAACGGAAGATGGTAACAGGACGTTGTGGGGGGAGCTCGCTTTTGTGGGTCATCTACAGCCACCTCAATCTGTCCATTAGCACCGTTCAGCGAGATACCAGTGTGTCCAATACCTTCTCTTGGCCAACCGAATCTTCTGGTGTGTACTCGGCTAGTTTGACATATCAACGGTTGTGCCTCGATGATGTCAGGGCCCCATATGCATCTCGCATCTAGAAGAGTTGGGCACTTCTCAAGTGCAAGATCTTTGCTTGGTTGGCGGTCCAGCACCGTATCTAGACTTCGGACCGCCGGGCCAAGCATGGTCTACAAGATCAACCCTCGACACGTTCTTACAGGATGAAGACAATGCAGAACATATTCTGGTATGCTGCGGATATGCACGCGAGGTGTGGCACGTTTGCTTCAATGCATTAAACTTGAGCATCAGGACTCCGGACGGACAGGATACTTTCCTGGATTGGTGGATTGAGATCGGGGGAGTTTGGCTAGGGGTTTGAAGAGAGGTTTCGATACCTTAGTCATCTTAGTTGCTTGGGAGCTCTGAAAGTAACGAAACGTGTGCGTGTTTAACAGGACGCACCAACAGAGGACCCTGTTGGAGTTGGCCGACGACATCTTCAGAGTTGTAGAACAATGGAGACAAGCCGGTGTTGGAGTTGGTGGTTTACTATATTTTGTGAGAGAGAAGCTTAGAGTAGTTTGTGTGGGTTGTAATGGGTGGTGGCCGAGTGTGGATGTACGCATCTAGCTCATTCCTCGCTTGTACATTTGTCGTGGTATTCTCATGTCAGATGCCAGGGGGTGGCTTATCGTCGGTGGAGCCATGAAGACGGCGTCGGGTTCCTGAAGCGAGAGTGAGCACGAGCTCGGTAGCACACGAGATGTACCCAGGTTCGGGGCTCTCCGGAGAGAACACCCCTAGTCCTGCTATGATGACTATGATCAAGTGTATACAAGGTTGCTCATGGAGCTGTATTGCTAGAGGAGGAAGAAGGGTAGAGCTACCTCTCTTCTCCTAGCTATGGTGAGTGTGTGTGGAATGAAGGCTGAAACCTTTTCATGGGTGAAGCCTGGGGGTCTTATAGGCCGACCCCCAGGGGTACAGTGGTAATATGTCCGGGTGTAGGACCCGAACGTCAGTGTCTAGGGTCGCCGGGTTCTCCGCCGGCTGCTGGGGCCCGCCTCTGGAGGGCCCCGCCGGCTGCCAAGAATCCGGCTGACTGGTAGGGCCCGCCGCTTGCGGGCAACGCTGATTGCCTTTTGATGTAGACCCATCCTTGCTGACGAGGGCTGCGTCATGAACCATATGCCTACAGTCCCGCGTCAGGCAAGTAGATGGCCACTTGGTCAGCGCGCACTGTAGCCACGCTTCTCCAGGATTCGGGGGGGGAGCAGGTGGCGCCGTAGCTAGGCTCCATCTTGTCGTAGTGGGTGAGTGCAGACTCCGTGGGAAAGGACGGGCCGGCTGCTGGAAGCCGACCCGCTCCCCAAGCCGTCTTCTGGGGGTGCCCCGTCTTCTGGAATCCGGCCACGTGGTCCTAGCCAGCCTAGGAAGCCGGGCGTGCGGCCAGTCGGCATGAGGGGCTTTGGCTAGCCTCGATGTCTTGAAACGTCATTGAGTGGATGAGGCTACCCGGGGTCCATCCCCCCGACAACATTGATTCTCTATCTTCTATAAAAATATGGTACGCTTTTGGTATGCTCTCAAAAAAAATGCACCTAACGATGAGCAAGGGCCATACCGAGTCGTGCTGAAAACTGACTACCAGGCAGTCTATGATGCATGGCACCAACATGATCGCTCGGTGGGAGGGAGTATCTTCAGGGAGAAGCGCACCTATCTTCCGAACTTGCAGGGATTTGAGATTCATTGGACTGGTCGTGATGCAAACGTTGCTGCCCATACTTGTGCCAAAGAGTCTTTGGCGATCCACACTAGTTCTATTATTTTTCCTGTAATTCCTGATTTTCTGCTTGACATTGTACAATCAGACTTAGTCCACCAAAATGAATAAAATGCCTTGAGGGCGGTTCTCAAAAAAAAATGACATGGCTACATAAATTTTTTTGCAGGAAGAAAATGCTACTGCTCCCACCGTTCGGAATTACTTGTCACAAAAATGGATGTATCTACAACTAAAATACATCTAGATACATTCATTTTTTGAACGAGTAATTCCGAACAGAGGGAGTACATATTAACACAAAATGCTACAACTGCACCACATGGTAACATTCCTCAGTATGGCCACTGAACCACACGAAACGTTACTTTAGACTGATGGACTTGATTACGGACGAGTTGACCTGCTCTGGGCTAAAAACAACTGACGTGGTCTGTTATTTTAGAACAGCCCTACTACTCACTTGTAGATACAAAAAGGGCAAAAGATAGAGGATGATGAAAAGGAAGAAAGGTCAAGGCAATGTCCGAGTCAGCCCAGCATCAAATAGGAAAGGGCAATGAAGTGCTTCTGCAGAGGCCAAATATTTCGTGAGTTAGAACAAGAGCATAGGTACACAAGGACACAAGGTTCATAGAAATGATAGTTACTGTGCAATTAGCTGCTCACATAGGTATGCAATTGACACTTCGTGAGAACAAATTCATCAGGCTGATGGCCATAATGCAAAGTTTAAAAAAATGCAAGTTTTACAATTGCCAACGAATACCAAAAGCCTACAATTTCAAAATCCTTTCACCCTAAAGCAGACTTGTTGATGGGGGCATGTGAGAATCACCATCTGTCAAAGGTGGTGTATGGAAGAGCGACAAAGAAAAGACAGTTCATCTTCTAGTCAGCTGCTAATCACATACCAGGTATATTCATAACCATAATACTCCAAGAGACTTCTTGTTGCAGTGGTATGTAAGTACCAGAACATAATCCAATAAGTGATGCAATTGAAACCAGAACACAGCTTAGCTAGAGTAAAACATCACCTGTACAAGAGGAAGAAGTGAGAACTCAACCATGAAGGACCTTTAATGGATCTAACTGCCCACTACAGTAGCTGGAAGGAACAGCGGAGAGCCCAAGCCTTCCTTTCCACTCTTCACCAGGCTTGAGGCTAATTGGCTTCTCAACGGCTGCAGGCTCCACACAAAGCATGTGCTTGTATTCTGAATCCCCAAAATCTTGCATAGCTTTTGCCTTCTTATCCCAAGGGTTCCAAACAACTAGAGAACAGGTAATGATGAAGATGAAAGTAATTTGCAGCAATAGATTTCATTAAATTCAACATAAACAGGTTTTCCATTAAATCAAGCTTACCAGCATCTGGAAGTCCTTCTTTTGTCACGACGAATGTTCTTCTCATGTCATGATCAATAATTGCAACTTTCGAGGGTGCAGCAAGATATACCTTATCAACCTTTATGACAAATCAATTACAGGTAGGAAGCATGAGATATCAAGTATTTACATTGATAGTTACTCTCTCCTTTCCGGTTTATAGGGCTCAACTCAAAAATCTCACCAACCAAGATAGATGATGAGTGGTGGAGTAATTTTCGTAGTTTGCAGAAGTACTCAATTAATGCGCTCGTTTTCCTCAAATAATTATGTTTACCAATGCATTAATTGCAATGCATGCATGCATGACCAATAAATAACTAACAACTTCTACATGCATGGGTGATTTTTCTTCTAATCCTCACATGCAGTGATTTAATGCACCTCGATATCTGAGCGTGTGATGGGAAGCAATAGAAATGAGACTTATAAAACGGTAAAACGAAAGTTTTTATATAAGCCCTGTAAACCGAAAAGGAGGTAGTAGATATTTAACATGAAGTAATACACCTACTTCTGATTCAAATACAATAGCATCTCCTTGCTCTGTGAAACGCTCCTTTCCCTTCATGTTGTCAAGGTAGTCCATTGTTTCCAGCCCTTCGACACGTACTTCACTACAGGGTTTATAACAAGTGAGAATACTTGCAGTGGCAGTCTCAAATATTATTATCAATGAGAAACAAAGGCAAAAGAATAAAGAATTCAGCACTTCCAGCAATTGCAGTAACTCGACGGCAAGCTTGTAAAAACGTCTTATATTGTGGGACGGAGGGAGTATTTCTAATTAGCACAATCACTAGAATGACCACACAAGAATATATCAGTATTATCTTTTCTTCAATTTAGTATTAATATGGAAAAGCATGCACCGAACATAGTTATGCTGCTCGTAGTGGGGAGTATCATACACTGTGATGCGAGTCTATGATACTATCCTCATAGTGCATAGTACTCCCTCCATCCAGGTGCATAGGGCGCCTAAGAGAATCCAAATTTTCCAAGAGTATTAGTCGTGTAAACAGTTAATATCCTCGTTCCTCTCGCACGCCTCCTTCGGAACCCCGTGTACGCGAGCCGCTGCGTGTGGTTATGGCATGCAGCTAGATTAGTGTGTGCCATTATTGCATGCAGCCACTAAGGGCAGTCTCAATGCACTATATCTTAGAGCAAGTATGATGACACTGCAACAACATATAGCCAGCAGCCAGCTATACAATAACCATGCTCCATGATACCCAAGAGGAACGATATGTCCGAGCAAACATATGCCGCTCCGATCCCAAGAGGTTGGCTGACATAACTCGCCCGACTCCCCTTATACGCGGAGGGTGCTCCTACTGCCCACCACCGTCGACCAAGCAACCAGCCCAACGCGGATGCACCACCAATGACTCCACACTTATGAGATCGCTGCCAGCTCCAGATCAACCACATCACCACTAACCCCATGCTCCCAACACAATACTTGGCTCCAAGGCAATGCTTCCAACAAAGTAATGACACCCTAGGCGCCACCATTAGACACAGCTTTCACCGAAAGACAAGAATTTGAAGTTGAGAGAGATGCCTCGCCACCAGCCCAGACTGAAGTTGAGCATGGCTTTCGCCAGGAGAGCCAAGCACCTATGCTGGGGACGTCTCTAACTCACCACCACCGAACTGGAGCAAGCAGATGCTACATGCCACACCACAAAAATCTTGCCAAAGCGCCACCGGCAGTGCAAGCCGAAGAGCATCCCGAAGACCCTACCCAGACCAACACCACCGCAGCCCACCAGCCTGACGGAGAGTCACCACATACCGCTTCCAAGACAGTCACAACATCCTTCCAGGCCTCCGGCAGCCAAAGCTCCAGATCCGGCCGCTCCAAGCCAGAGGCCACCAGCCGGGGGAAGACGCTGAAGCGGCACGTCTATCGACGTAACAAAAACCGAGGTACCCCAAGCATACGCGGGCCCCATCAAAAAATCCATGGACTGGCAATACGGAAGAGGGAGCAACACATTTTTTACCGAGAGAGAGAAGCCACACGAGAGGCACACAGATCCTTGAGTTAATTTACCGGCCGATAAATTCCACATTTAATCAAGGCGGAAGCTCTAAAAACGTCAACCATGAGGTCACAAGGTTGGTGCTCGGAGCCCCAAACACTGGCCACTCGGTGTACGTGTCATGCATGCAGACAACACCCACCGCGGACACAGAACCTCGCCACCGACCGGCATTTAATGCCTATGCAGGATACTTGGTGTAGCCTACCGCGGGTCTACCGCCATTGTCACGGTGTACAGGCCATTGTCACGGTGTACAGGCCGGGCTGGAACCACTGGTCGATAAGGTGCAAGCCTTATCGGTCAGGTGAGGGAAACAGAGCAAACAACCTTTTGACCAAGTGAACCGGTGCCTCGTGTCATATCATGCAGGACGATGACAAGCACGAACCAACCATCTACCAGGAGCACTCGAGTGTTTGACATGCTGCGGTGTCAGCTTATCAACTATGAAGACCAAAGACAAATTGCACATGCGCAGGCGCCTACTTCTACTTGTATCCGTTCACACGTAATCCACCGGCTATTTGTGGTGCCCCCAGGCCTAAATAAGGGGAGTACCGTGGCCATTTCAAGACAAGCAAGAATACATACACCAGCTAGTACTACTTCACTCATCCCACACAACACGAGGAGGTAGTTCATCTCGTTTAGAGAAATTGAGATAGGAGTGCTCATGCACTCAAGTTAGCACCCCTTTTTTAACACAACAACACTTGTAATCCCTCTCATTTTCATATCAATGAACAAGAGGTAGGATTGTACACTATCAATGGCGGCCTGAACCTGTATAAAAATCCTTCGTGTCTTTTGTGATCTTTTCTGAAGGAAACAGAGCATTCTAGGCCCTAGTCGAACACAAAAATACAGGGTATCCTTGATCCCTAATGTCTTGAGTTGACACTTCAACGGCATCCCCGGCACCTCGCATAGCGGTCGAGGCCAACAGGCACCGCTGAGCTCCACAGCCACGACCAAGCCGCCGTTGGGCAGCCAACCTCAGGGGCATCAAATCCGAGTGGGGGATCCGCCACGGCAGCCGCTTGAGCAACCGCCTGCATCCATCGCAGGTCGCGACGCCACTTGGGCGCGCCATGCACAGCCGACGCACACCACTAGCGCTACCTTATTTTACTTGCTCTAAGAGCATCTCCAATACCTGGATAGTAGTGCAGACAACATAGTGAAGTACAAGATGGCGAAGAAGGCCGAAAAGCGAGCTCTCAGTGAAGCAAGGGGTCGGGCGTATGAGGACCTCTACCAACGGTTAGGCACGAAGGAAGGCGAAAGGGACATCTATAAGATGGCCAAGAACCGAGAGAGGAAGACGAGGGATATTGGCCAAGTCAAATGCATCAAGGATGGAGCAGACTAACTCCCGGTGAAGGACGAGGAGATCAAGCATAGATGGCGGGAGTACTTCGACACGTTGTTCAATGGGGAGAATGAGAGTTCTACCATTGAACTGGACGACTCCTTTGATGAGACCAGCATGCGTTTTGTGCGGCAAATCCAGGAGTCTGAGGTCAAGGAGGCTTTAAAAAGGATGAAAGGAGGCAAGGCGATGGGCCCTGATTGTATCCCCATTGAGGTGTGGAAAGGCCTCAAGGACAGCGATAGTATGGCTAACCAAGCTTTTCAACCTCATTTTTTGGGCAAACAAGATACCAGCAGAATGGAGACGGAGTATATCAGTACCGATCTTCAAGAACAAGGGGGATGTTCAGAGTTGTACTAATTACCGTGGAATTAAGCTGATGAGCCATACAATGAAGCTATGGGAGAGAGTCATTGAGCACCGCATAAGAAGAATGACAAGACCAAAAATCGGTTTGGTTTCATGCCTGGGAGGTCGACCATGGAAGCCATTTTCTTGGTGTGACAACTTATGGAGAGATACAGGCAGCAAAAGATGGACTTGCATATGGTGTTCATTGACTTGGAGAAGGCATAGATACCGCGGAATGTCATGTGGTGGGCCTTGGAGAAACACAAAGTCCCAGCAAAGTACATTACCCTCATCAAGGACATGTATGATAATGTTGTGACAAGTGTTCGAACAAGTGATGTCAACACTGATGACTTCCCGATTAAGATAGGACTGCATCAGGGTCAGCTTTGAGCCATTATCTTTTTGCCTTGGTGATGGATGAGGTCGCAAGGGATATACAAGGAGATATCCCATGGTGTATGCTCTTTGCGGATGATGTGGTGCTAGTTGACGATAGTCAGATGGGGGTAAATAGGAAGTTTTATGGAGACAAACCTTGGAATCGAAAGGGTTTAGGCTTAGTAGAACTAAAACGGAGTACATGATGTGCGGTTTCAGTACTACTAGGTGTGAGGAGGTTAGCCTTGATGGGCAGGTGGTGCCTCAGAAGGACACCTTTCGATATTTGGGGTCAATGCTGTAGGAGGATGGAGGTATTGATGAAGATGTGAACCATCGAATCAAAGCCGGATGGATGAAGTGGCGTCAAGTTTCTGGCATTCTCTGTGACAAGAGAGTGCCACAAAAGCTAAAAGGCAAGTTCTACAGGACAGCGGTTCGACCCGCAATGTTGTATGGCACTGAGTGTTGGCCGCCCAAAAGGCGACATGTTCAACAATTAGGTGTGGCGGAGATGCGTATGTTGAGATGGATGTGTGGCCACACGAGGAAGGATCGAGTCCGGAATGATGATATACGAGATAGAGTTGGGGTAGCATCAATTGAAGAGAAGCTTGTCCAACATCGTCTGAGATGGTTTGGGCATATTCAGTGCAGGCCTCCAGAAGCTCCAGTGCATAGCGGATGGTTAAAGCGTGCGGCGAATGCCAAGAGAGGTCGAGGTAGACCGAATTTGACATAGGAGTCCGTTAAGAGAGACCTGAAGGATTGGAGTATCACCAAAGAACTAGCTATGGACAGGGTGCGTGGAAGCTTGCTATCCATGTGCCAGAGCCATGAGTTGGTCACGAGATCTTATGGGTTTCACCTTTAGCCTACCCCAACTTGTTTGGGACTAACAGCGTGTTTGGCAGCTTGAGGGATTGGGCATGGGAGTTTACGAGGGGGAGTTTCTGAAGAAATTAGACTTGGGAAGTAGATTATTAGTCCCATTCCCATGTTTGGTGTGTGGTAGTAATTATCGGTGGGAATTCTATAGGAAGTTACAGGACTGTGAATTGTTGACGACACAGGAGTTTGGATAAGAAAAATGAGCGCTTCATCAGCCGTTAAACAACAAGACGTGAGCGAACAGTTTTTTCTTTTTACGTCAATTCCCACTCCCACGCTTAATTACCTGGTCCTCCCAGGGAAGAGATTCAAGGGAGTTGGACCTCTTAATTCCCCTTCCTCTTCCCATTCTAACTCCCATGTACCTGAGCCAATCAAGGGAATTTAACTCCCATAGACCTTAAACTCCCATTCCCCATCGGCAACTCCCTCCAAACAAACACGTTGTAAAGGCTTTGTTGTTGTTGTTGTTTTTTAAGAGCATCTCCAATAACTTGTTGGTTAGTTTGTTGGTCAATATATCCATGTCATCAACCAACAATGCATCATACACGTACTCCAATGGTTGTACTCCCTTCGTCTTTGAGAACAAGGCCACTTCGTTTTTTGTGTCAAACTTTTGACTCATAATTTTGGTCAACAAAATATGAGTTATATGTCATAAAAAATACTCCCTCCATTCCATAATGTAGTGAATATAGATATTCTGGTAAGTCAAACTTTACAAACTTTGACCAAGTTTATAGAGAAAATTATTTGCATCTAGAATACTAAATATATACAATATGAAAATACGTCTTGTGATGTATCTAATGCCATGTATTTGGTATCCCAGATGTGTAAGTTTTTCTCCACGTTAAAGTTTGTAAAGTTTGACTTCTCAAAAAATCTATACGCATCATCAGAAAGTTCACTAAGATGTGCAGCCAACGGCATACTTTTTGTGGCATATAACTCTCATTTTATTGGTAAAATTAATGGACAAAGTTAGAACAAAAATATGAAGTGGCCTTGTATTCAAAGACGAAGGGAGTATGTAAGGTTGACCAATAGGAGGTGAGCGAATATGGAAGCTTGCTCTCTTTCTTTACCTTGTAGTTTGTGCACACGGTGTTGGTTCATTTTCATTCAACCTCACACTCTCTTCATTCATTACTTGACACGTCATCAAAGATGCTTACTTGGCAATTTTACCGACAAGCATCTTACAGCTGAGCACACATCCAGCAAAGGGGAACCGAGGAAAGAGAGAACACTGAGCACACATCCAGCAAAGGGGAACCGAGGAAAGAGAGAACACGCATGTCAGGAGCCTTTCAAGCGCACACAGAGCTAGCTTGCTAGCTGGCCCAATAAACCCGGATGAAGGGACTAGTACTATACTACATCCCAAATTTATACGGCATAAACCAAGACTGAGCGAGTGAATATAGTTGCATACATGCGCATGACTATTAAAGCAGTGCACAATTGTACAAAACCAAATTCTGAATTTCCAACAAGATGTCAAAAAATGGAGCAGTCGATTAAAAAAATAATGCAGACAACAAAGCGAAAAAACATAAGCGACCTTACCTTATGTCAGAAACAGAGAAGTATGTGTGAAATGCAAATGTATAAGAAAAAGGTCTTCCATCAGTGTTGGTATTCCTGATTCGAGACGTGAGACTCAAATCTCCACCAGCACCAAGAGCAATTCTCAAGCGAAACTCGAAACTGTTAATGTTGAATAAGCCAAGAGCAGAGTCAGAAATGTATGTATACATCATCACATGCATAAAAGAGATAATTGTGCCTATTCATGGTTTAAGCATCTAACAAAAACCTGTGTGGCCACATCTTTAAATCATCTTCACTAGGCTTCAGAATAAGATCAACAAAAGCTTTAATTGCAGGATTTACTGGTAAAGGGGGTGGATTATCATCAATAGCCCAAAGCCGATTTCTTGCAAATCCATGTTGCTCAAGATTTCCCTGAGTTCCAAACTGCATCAACATGGTAGTTCTCAGTGATAGGCAGAAAATAATTTTAACATGACCAGGTCATCATGGATGAAGGTTGCATACCTGGGGAAAGCAAATAGGTATCCCACCACGAAACGGTTTTGGAGGCTTGATGGCCTGCAAAAGAAAATTTTACTTTCAGAAACTGAGGCATTAACCTGGCCTGGATGTATAAGTACACATATGACAAGCATTGCAGTGCAATATATATCACGATTAGCACTTGAGCTATAAAGAACTAGAATTATCTGATTGAAACCCAATGGTAAAATCAGAAGCAATCATGAAAAAAGTTAAAAATGCAGAGATGAGGCGGATCTATTATGCAAAAATTAGAATCATACTGCATCAGGCAGTGATAGGGACATAGCAAGAATGTTCAACAAAATAATTCAGAGGAGCAAGGACGACCTCCAAACAAACTGAGCATGTTCTCATCTAAAACATGCACCCATGTACCCATACAACGATTGACCCATGATACACATGGCCAAAGACAGGATTATCTACCTTGCTGCTGACAAAAAGCAACTCCTCGCCATGGTCATTCTTCCATGAAGTTACTTGACCTCCAAAAAGACGGATCTGCGAATACAGAATACTTTAGTGATACTCATCATTACATCATGCGGTTTCACAATATAACAAACTGAAAGTCCAACGCATGGAAGACAACATGATATTACTTCCAAAAACAAATGGGGTGAGGACGAAGAAATGAAGACGAAGGGAGAGGACTAGAGGCTCTCCTAGTTAGCATCAAAAAAGCACGGACACACCAGAAAATGCCAGTTTGCTGTCCTGATACGGCAGGATACGGGGGCACGGCGGGATATGTGAATCCAGCAGTATCCCCTGATTTTTGATTTCAAAAATAGAAAGAAAAAAGCAGGGATACAGCGGGATACGTAAGTGACACATTTGGGACACGGCCTGGCCCAAAAACAGCCTCGGTCCAATACACCCGATCTTGCAGGGTCGCACGCACGCTCTCCACATAAGAACGAGATGCTCCCAGCCTCCTAGGCAGCAGTGAACATGCCGCCGCCTCCTGGACCGAAGCCGCCGCCACCGCCGGCAACGCCTGGACTCGACCGGCGGCCGCTACCCCCAGCAGCATTAGCCTCTCCTCGCAGGTAACCCCAATCGCGAAGTCCCCAAACCCAGCAGACTCTCCGCAGTTTCTCATCTCTTTTATTCTGATTTCTTCCATTAAGCTATTGGATGCTGCTTGCTGCTCTTTGAATGCTTGTGCTGCTGCTGTTTGCTACCCATGTTGTGCTGCTCTTTGAATGCTTGTGCTGCTGGCCTGCTGCTGCTCATTCGAATAGTCGAATACTTGTGCTGCTGTTGAATCTTGAATGATGAATGCCTGGATGCTTTGCTGCTTGGCTGCTTGGAGTGAGGCCTCATCTTCTTCAAATAACAAAGATGTAGCAACCTGTGACAAAATTCCACACCCTGCCTTTGAGCAACTTTGCAAGGAAGACAGAGCAGCCCAACAACTCATTGAACATGGTGCAACTAGGCATACAATTCCTCTACCTCACTTTGCTGGTTCTGCTCCAACAAGAAAATGAAAGCAAACAGCTATTGGAGAGAGTTTTAGTGCTGAGATCCGACAACAAGCTGATGCTCGTATTGCTAGAATGTTTTTCACCTACAATGCTCAGACTTGAACATGCTTGCTGATTTTTATCAGCCCCAATGACGACCATGAAGTTATAGAAATGGGAAACAAATGCTCCGGAAAGTTTTATCCAGAACAAGATGACCTCGAAACTATCAAGAATTTGCTGATTTTGCTCTTTTCATGAATGCCTTTGAAAATCCAGATTCTGTTGAAGATAGAGCTGATTTTGAACCTAAGCAATGATGGGGCACTCATGGAGTAAACACAAGACTGTTAAAAAATTTAGCATTGAAAGTACTTGAGCAACCAACTCTGCCTATGTTGTCTCAACATAGCCGGTCCCAAGCCCGGGTAAAGGAGGAGGGTTGTGATAGGCTTGGCGAACCAACGTCAAAACTCAGCCACTCATATGGAGATGAAACCCAAAAGATTTTCGTTGGGGCGTAACCCTCTCAGCGACGCGCCACATCGGAACCCCGGCGTGGTGGAAAATGAGCAAGGGTCTTCGCATTTGACTCGATGAGTGCTAAGGTAAGGAAGCTAACCGAGCCTAGGAGGATCCACTTAGGTAGCTGGAACATAGGGTCGCTGACAGGTAAGCTTCGGGAGCTAGTTGATACAATGGTGAGGAGAGATGTTGATATCCTTTGCTTCCAAGAAACCAAATGGAGGGGGCAGATGGCGAAGGAGGTGGAGGATACCGGCTTCAAGCTATGGTACACGAGGACAGCTGCAAACAGAAATAGAGTAGGCATCTTAGTCAACAAGAGCCTCAAGTATGGAGTGGTAGACGTCAAGAGACGTGGGGACCGGATTATACTGGTCAAGCTGGTAGTTGGGACCTGTTCTCAATGTTATCAGCGCATATGCCCCACAAGTAGGCCACAACGAGAACACCAAGAGGAAGTTCTAGGAAGGCCTGGAGGACATGGTTAGGAGTGTACCGATTGGCGAGAAGCTCTTCATAAGAGGAGACCTCAATGGCCATGTGGGTACATCTAACACAGGTTTTGAAGGGGTGAATGGGGGCTTTGGCTATGGTATCAGGAATAAAGGAGGAGAAAATGTCCTAACTTTGCTTTAGCCTACGAATGACCGTAGCTAACACCCTTTTTAAAAAGAGAGAATCAAATCTAGTAACTTCTAGTATTGGTCAACACAATAGCCAGATTGATTTCATCCTCTCGAGAAGAAGACAGGCGTGCGTGCCTTGGCTGTAAGGTGATACCTCGAGAGAGTGTTATCCCTCAGCATAAGATTGTGCTTGCTGACTTCCGCTTTCGAATTCGTGTCTAGCGGGATAAGCATGCCAAAAGTCGCAAGTGGTGGAAGCTCAAGGAGGAGGTAGCTCAGGCGTTCAAGGAGAGGGTCATTAAGGAGGGCCCTTGGGAGGAAGGAGGTGATGCGAACAATATGTGCATGAAGATGGTGACTTGCATTCGTAGAGCGAAGCTAAAGATACCTTGTGGTGGAATGATGTCCAAAAGGCTATTAAGGAGAAGATTGTTTCATACGCTTTTACCTGGATAGGGGTGCAGACAACATAGAGAAGTACAGGATGGCAAAGAAGGCCGCAAAGCAAGCTATGAGTGAAGCAAGGGGTCGGGCGTATGAGGACCTCTACCGGTGGTTAGACACAACGGAAGGCGAAAGGGACATCTATAAGATGGCCAAGATCCAAGAGAGGAAGACAAGGGATGTTAGACCAAGTCAAATGCATCAAGGATAGAGCAGACCAGCTCCTGGTGAAGGACAAGGAGATTAAGCATAAACGACGGGAGTATTTCGACAAGTTATTCAATGGGGAGAATGAGAACTCTACCATTGAATTGACGACTCCTTTGATGACACCAGCAGGCATTTTGAGCGGCAAATTCAGGAGTCCGAGGTCAAGGAGGCTTTAAAAAGGACGAAAGGAGGCAAGACAATGGGCCCTGATTGTATCCCCCATTGAGATGTGGAGAGGCCTCGGGGACATAGCGATAGTATGGCTAACCAAGCTTCCCAGCCTCATTTTTCAGGCAAATAAGATGCCGAAAGAATTGAGACGGAGTATATTAGTACCAATCTTCAAGAACAAGGGGGATGTTTAGAGTTGTACTAATTACCGTGGAGTTAAGTTGATGAGCCATACAACAAAGCTATGGGAGAGAGTCATTGAGCACCGCTTAAGAAGAATGACAAGTGTGACCAAAAATCAGTTTGGTTTCATGCCTGGGAGGTCGAGCATGGAAGCCATTTTCTTGGTACAACTTATGGAGAGATACAAGGAGCAAAAGAAGGACCTGCATATGGTGTTGATTGACTTGGAGAAGGCCTATGATAAAATACCGCAGAATGTCATGTGGTGGGCCTTAGAGAAACACAAAGTCCCAGCAAAGTACATTACACTCATCAAGGAGATGTACGACAATGTTGTGACAATTGTTCAAACAAGTGATGGCGACACTTATGACTTCCCAATTAAAATAGGACTGCACCAGGGGTCAACTTTGAGCTCTTTTTTTATTGTTCTGGTGATGGACGAGGTCACAAGGGATATACAAGGAGATATCCCATGGTGTATGCTCTTTGTGGATGATGTGGTGCTAGTCGATGATAGTCGAATGGGGGTCAATAGGAAGTTATGGAGACAAGCCTTGGAATCAAAAGGTTTTAGACTTTGAAGAACTAAACCGAGTACATGAGTGTGTGATTTCAGTACTACTGGGTACAAGGAGATTAGCCTTAATGGGCAGGTGGTGCCTGAGAAGGACACCTTTCGATTTTTTGGGTCAATGTTGCAGAAGGACAGGGATATCGATGAAGATGTGAACCATCGAATCAAAGTCGATTGGATGAAGTGGCACCAAGCTTCTAGCATTCTCTGTGACAAGAGATTGCCACAAAAGCTAAAAGACAAGTTCTATAGGACGGCGATTCGACCCGCAATGTTGTATGGCGCCGAGTGTTGGGCAACTAAGAGGCAACATGTTCAACAGTTAGGTGTGGCGGAGATGCGCATGTTGAGATGGATGTGTTGCCACACAACAAAGGACTGAGTCCGGAATGATGATATACAAGATAGAGTTGGGGTAGCACTGATTGAAGAGAACCTTTGTCCAACATCGTCTGAGATGGTTTGAGAATATTCAGCGCATGCCTCCAGAAGCTGTAGTGCATAGCGAACGGTTAAAACGTGCTAATAATGTCAAGAGAGGTCAGGGTAGACCTAACTTGACATGGGAGGAGTCCGTAAAGAGAGATCTGAAGTACTGGAGTATCACCAAAGAACTAGCCATAGACAGGAGTGCGTGGAAGCTTGCTATCCATGTGCCAGAACCATGAGTTGGTCGCGAGAACTTATCATTTCACCTCTACCCTACCCCGACTTATTTGGGACTAAAGGCTTTATTGTTGTTGTTGTAAAGTACTTGAGCAGCCTGCGTCTTCCTCTTGTTGTGAGAGGAATTGGACCACGGATGGTTTCATCCATAGCGCTGCAAGAAACAAGCTAGCTCCTGCCCGAGGTAATGATTTGGTGTCACCGCCTGCTTTCAAGGAATTCTCGAAAATATCAAACTGGGCCAAGTCGAATGTGGGACATTGGGGGAGATGGACTTGTGACTTTTGCTCGTGTTGGCATGCTTGAAGGTGCAGATCTTTCACTTGATGAACTACAATTGGAAGAGGAAATAATTGATTCTCTCACTTGAGTCTTGACCTTCATTCATTCACTCCTTTAGGCTTCAGCCATGAGACCATCAGCTTATTTAATTTATGTTGGCATGCTTGAAGGTGCAGATCTTTCACTTGATGAACTAGAATTGGAAGAGGAAATAATTGATTCTCTCACTTGAGTCTTGACCTTCAGTCATTCACTCCTTTAGGCTTCAGCCATGAGACCATCAGCCTATTTAATTTATGTTTCTAGATGTTATGTAATGTACTTCTGAACTGCCTATTTGCCATTTGAACTGTTTGACTATGTGGCCATCTGAGTGTTGTTAGCTCCTATTTATCATGATCTTAGTGGGCTATGTCATGTTGTCAATTTGTCATGGTTTGTATTTGTAATATTGTGTCATGTTGGGAGTTTGAGAATTGAAATTGCTAAGCCAGACTAAAATTGGGAGACAAATAGCATTGCAAATTGGGTAAGCAAACTTCTTTACTGTTTTCATGTTTTCGTATTCTCTTTTGATTAATGTCTTCTTTACTGTTTGATGTGTTTTGCAAGATGCTAATTGCAATGACATGGGGGGATGAGGATCAATCAAGAACTTGATAAAAGAGACACCAAATGGGGCGGTATTCTCCTACAAAGCATGGACACGGCTGGAAGTGCCGAACTGCCGTTCTGATACGGCAAGATACGGGGATACGCGAACTTTGCAGTATCCCCCGAATTTCGATTTTGAAAAAAGAACAAAACGCAGGGATATGCTGGGACACGTGCAGGATACGTTTGGGACACGGCCTGGCCCAAAACAGCCTTGGCCCAACCCAGTATACCTAACCTATTGCAGGAAGTCCCGCACGCTCTCGTCTCAAGGACGAGGTGCTCCCTCCCAGCCTCCCCGCGCCGCCAGCCTCCTGGATCAAAGCCGCCGCCTTGACTCATCGTCGCCGCCGCCGGCGGCGCCTAGATTCGACCGACGACCACTGGTGCTACCCCCAGCCTCGCAGGTAACCCAGCAGCCTCTCCCCTCTCCTCCTTCCTCAACCTCTTCCTCTTTTATCCCTCTTCCTCTTTTATCCTTCAGATTTGCTTGTGCTGCTGGATGTTGCTTGCTGGCTTGCTGCTTGCTTGTGCTGCCGCTTATGCTGGTGGTGCTGCTGCTCATGCTTGCATTGTCTTCCAATTATGTCTTGTCTTCTAATCTTCTGTACTGTCTGTGTTTGATGTGTTTTGCAAGATAGATGCAGCTTGCAATGACAACATGACATGGGGGGATGAGGATCAATCAATCATCACTTGATAAAAGAGACACCAAATGGGGCACTATCCTCTATTATGATCTCTTTCTCATTAAATTTCAGTCTTAATTGTATATTGGCATATTTTTATTTTATTTTATATATACTCGCCGTATCCCCGAATGGCTGTTTTTGAAAAATGCCGTATCCCGTATCCCCGTATGCGTATCCCCGTCTTTCCGTCCCCGTGTCCGTGCTTTTTAGGTATTCTCTATTCTGACCTCTTTATCATTAATTTTTTGTCTTAACTCTACATGTACAATGGAGCACAAAACCAGCATACATCACTCGTACTAGAAGAAATTAGTTGTTTATTCTTATCCGTTGAATTATAGCACTGCTGCAAAGTTCTTATCTCTGCAAGCTCGCAAACTGGGAATTATCACTTCACAAATCCTTATGTACAACATTTATATAATCTGAAGAGTTGATTGCAGCATTTCTAAATGGTAAACGCTTGTACCCGGCGGACCGGCTGAAAGTTGCGCCAGTCGCGCACAGGCGTCACGCGTACACATCTCAAGTGGGGCCTGTCTACCGCCCTCCCTTCACCTTATCTTCTTAGAGGCTCAAACGACCACATCCACTTAATCTCATCTCATTACGCTCCCATCTCCTCTGCTCTACAGCTCAGCTCCACCTAATCTCGCGCGCCGCCGACAAGATCCTCTGCCACCGGCGACACGATGTCGGCCGGCCGTGGCCACCACCACCTTCTGTTTCTTATATCCCTGCCATGGCTGCTCCACCAAATGCCACCGCGCCGAGTTGCGCCTGCTACCGCGGTGAGCCGTGCCCATGGATGCGAGGCCGTGGAGCTGCCAGCCTGCAGCAAAGACTGTTGCATCCTCGGACCGGCGGCGATGTCCGAGGTAACGCGTTGCGACCGATGAGATGCGCTACTGGAACCGGCATGGAAATTTGCTTCAACCGGCGAGGATGATGGTGGGCGGCAACGGTGGTGGGCTGCGGTAAGTTTCTGCCTTCTTCGATTTTTGCTGGAGACACTTTCGATTTTTGCTGGAATCAGTTTCTCGATTTGCTGCAACAGGAGAGGATAGTGCTGGGTGGCCATGATGGCGGGGGTGCCATGTCTTTTGCTGCACGGGATTTTTGCTGGAACCAGCTTTTTGACCTGCTGCAATCGGTGAGGATGGTGTTGGGGCGGCTACGACGGCGACGCCATGACTTCTTTTGCTGCATTGATTTTTTTGCTGGAAACCGCTTCTTCGATTTTGCTGGAACTGAGTTTTTTGTTGAAACCATGTATGTCTTTTGCGGGAACCAAATCAATGTGTTTTGCTGGAAACACATCATTTTTGCTGGAAACACATTATTGTTTGTTGGAACCATATCGATTATTTGCTGGAACCATGTGTTTTGCTTTTCAAACTCGCGTTGCTATTTTTTGTTGCAACTGACGAGCGGCAACCCCGACAGCAACGGCGAGTGGCAAGCGGCGAACGGTGAGGAGCCAACGGAGCTTCGAGGTCGCGCGGGCAAGGTTCAATGGCGTTTGTTGTGTTTTTTTTCTGCGCATGCAAGGCAAAAGGACCGAAAGAAAGGGAAAAAGGACAAAATCTGATGGTTTGCGGCTTTTAGATCGGTCGGCTAGCAGCCGACCAGCTGGAAGGTTGGGCCGGCTTGCCGGCGCCTAGTGGTGCCCTTTCTAAATTGCAGAAGCACACTGTTCTTATCACGACCTTATTAAGCATCTCCCCATGCTAAACTACACTTTCTAGAACGAAACTAACAGATTACAAAAAAAGGCTTTCGCCCCGCTTTGTATATAAAGCAACGATCATCCATAACCTGATACATACGCATGCCACCATAATACATGCACACACCCAAGGGAGGATACATAGGCGCTGAGCACAGCAACACCACCCCAAACACTACAGGAGCCACCGGGGTCCTCAACCGTGGAGACGCCATCACAAAGAGATGAAGCCGCATATGACGAACCGTGGGCTCCAAGGCAGCGCCTTCACGAAGGTTACAACACCGGAGTGCCGCCACCGTCCGACCCAAGGATCAGAGTTTCCCCTGGAGCAACACGACGGGCCATGAGGGTCGCGACGACGCCTTCAATAAGGGAGCAAGCTACGCCGCCGCCGGTCCGTCCGAGGATAGAACAGGTTTTCACCCCGGCCAACACTCACCGCCACCGAATGCCACACCCCGGCGACCACGCCGCCCACACGACCATGGCCACCGGGCAGCACCGAGCCACGGGCTCTGCCCATGAGCACTGCGCTCCCACCACCAGGGTCGCCGCCCCGGCATCCAAGACCTTGACACCACCTCACCCGAGCCCCGCCGCTACCCCAACCAAGGATACAAGCGGAAAGGACCCGCTTTTCGCGCCCCTGGGAGGCCCCAGCACCGAGACCCAATAGGCCGGCCAAATCTGGCCTCCATCGACCAGTCCTGCGGCACCGTGCGCGAGACGAGCTCGGTCCTTCTGCCGGGCGCGAGACAGGCTCGATCCTCTGCACCGAGCGCAGACAAGCAATGGACCGCAGTTGAGAAAGGACCAACCCTTCAACGAAAGTAGCGCCTGGACGACAAGGAGAGGGATCGAAGGTCGAAACGAGCCGCCTACAAACGAGCCAACGCCGGAAAGCCAGCCACCGCTGCAGCCGACCCGCCGAGTTGCCGTGATGCCGGCTCGGCGAATGGAAGCCTCCACGCCCAGAGGACAGAGCCACCTCGCCGCCGCCGCCCACAGCCGGAGCAGCAGCCATGCCGAGCAGCTGGCCTAACCAGCACCGCCCGCGGGACACCCTGCGTCAGATCCGGACGGAGCGCGCCACCGCCAAGACCACACACCCCAAGGCGTGACCAGCACCAGCACCACCCCTCCGGCGGCCCCAGCAACGACCACGCCCGCCACCCCCGCGCCCCTTCGCAGATTGACGCCGTCACCAGATCTGTCGCGCAAACGCCACACCACCCCGGCACGAGCACTCACGCAGCCACCACAGCGAGGACGCCCACCCGCGCCACCGACACCGCCGTGCGCCTCGCAACCCCCCCCCCCCCCACACACACACACACACACACAGAGGAAAGAGGGGCCCGCCACCGCCCACGCAAGGACCGCGGGCGGCGGCGGCTAGGGTGTCGCCCTGCCGCTCGTGGGAGCGGGCGGGGCAAAGGGGATCCATAAGGAGCCAACTAACAGATTCCAAGTTGGGCAACACCAGAATCATGCAATGTACCACTAATTATCAACCGAAACGGGGATATAATCAAACGAAATCGCATAACTGAGCAGCACAAACCTCGCAAATTCACACAATACGCATGCGGATCAGTCGAATACCCATCGGATCTGCATAAATGGCACAAAATCCAGACGAATCGCGCGACAGCGAACCAACCCAAACCTAACATGCGTCGCGCCACACCGGAGGAGAGGCATGGCGAAGGGTTCTAATCAGGTACCTCCACGGAGCAGCTGCGCCTGCCACGGAGCACGACCTTGTCGAGGCCGCCGGGGGCCCTAATATACTCCAGGAAGGGCGATGAAAGCTGCGGCGGCGGCGGCGAGTGGGGTGTGGCTGCGGCCATCGCGTTACGCGCCCAAGCGACGGCGAGTGGGGTGTGGCTGCGGCCATCGCGTTACGCGCCCAAGCGACGGCGTCTAGGAACCCTAACCCTAGCCTGCGCGCTCACCCGCGGACACACAGTTTGGCGGTTTATTCTGTGGACGAAAGCGAGGCGTATCTCTGTCTCAATTTTTAATTTTTTTAACACAGTTCACACGCAAACGATCATATACACGCGCATACACTCACCCAACGCACACAAACACACCTTACCTCCGAAAGACTAAGCCGGCATGTCATCTTGAAATTTACGAAGTCACTGTAGGCACCTCGTCGTCGACAGAAACGTCTCCTCCCACTAAATGTGCATCGCCGGAAATCCTAAAATAAATTCGGGAATAAATGTGAGCACCAGGATTTGAATCCTGGTGGGCTGGGATACCACAGTCTCTTTAACCATCCAACCACAAGTTGGTTCGCTCTCTGTCTCAATTCTTGATTCGTGCCGGGAGATTGACGTTCGTCACGGACACACCAGTTTTGGGGGTTTATTTGTCATGGATTTTTGGCCGTCGGATCTTCTTCTCGGGCCGGTTTCATCCGTTCGTATTTTTACCGCAAGGGATAAAAGTCAGCGTCGCGTTGAAATCTAGTAGCCGCCTCATGCGCTCTCGCTTACCGTCGCCACGCTCTAGACCCTTCTCCTTCCGCTGGATCTCCCCATCGCAAGGCTTCGCCGTTGATGCGCTCCACCTTTCCATCTGCCACGGCTGCAACTCTCGGTCTCCTTCTCGGTGCGAGATGGCCTTGAGACGACAACGCGGGTGCAGCATGAGGAAGGAGGAGAGGCGGCATCGATGGGAGGGGAGTGGGTTTGTGACTTGCTCTTCTCCTCCCCTTTCCTTTCGGTCTTCAGTACTCCGCTCACTTATTCGTCCTGCTGTTTTGGTCTGTGTCTGGCAAGCGTTGGGGTTGTTTCCATCTAGAATCAGAGTAGCGGGTTGCGATGGCTTCACTATGCCATGACGCCGGTTAATGTTGCAGGTCACTTGTTCCTACGTCACTGCGTCAGATCTGTTGTTGAGACTCGATCAGTAGGTATGCGTATATTTTTCTAGTTCTTGGTCATCTCTACTGCTTGTTCGTGATTTTTTGTTTGATTTTGCTGCAAATTGGTTCGTTGCTTATTTGATCTATACCTTCGCCTTGTGTCCCTGCTGCTGCTCTGTGCACTAATTTATAGGTCGATCCATCTTCTCCTTCTACCCTTATTCGTCTTCCTTGCCAGGCCTAGATTCATGTTCGTATGCTAGTGAGCCACTGCTCATGCTCATGTCAAATTGGCCAATGTGTGCCTTATGTTCTTTGTTTTGTTCCTCATAGATAGGGATGCTAATTTGAAACCTTTATGCCTACTGATAGATGCTAGGACTATTATTCCCTTGGTGTGTTGGATTTTGGTGGTTTCCTAACCTTACTCGTTTATTGGTGGATTATATGTTTATACCTTTTGTTCCTTGTATTGATCTGGTAGGGCCTAGGGTTGTCATTCCTTTGTGATTCTTGGTTCGTGCGAGAGTAGGGGGCTTCTTGGGGCATTTGGATTTGTGGCCATCAGACCTCCTCCTCGGGCCGGTCTCAGTCGTTCATATTTTTAACGCAGAGGATAAAAGCTAGCGTCACGTTGAAACCTAGTAGCCGCCTCACGCGCACTCACTTTGCCGCCGCCACGCTCCAGCCTTGCTCCCGCTGCCTCTCCCCATCGCAAGGCTCCGCCGTTGTTGTGCTCTGCCTTTCCATCCGCCATAGTTGCGACGCTCTGCCTCCTCCTCGGTGTGTGATGGCCTGGATGACGACAATGCAGCATGAGGGAGGAGGCGGAGGAGAGGCGTCATCGATGTGAGGGAAGGGGCTTGTGCCTATGTTAGAGTATGTAATGGGCCTAATGGGCCTAGGCTATCAGTATAGCCCGTTAGTCTTAGAGTTAATTAGAGATAAGGGTCGCTTGCTTAGTGGTTAAGTAAGCCTTGCTTGGGAGTCAAGTAAACCTCCATATATAAATAGAGGAGATGTATCAATCTAATCAAACAAGAATTAAGAAGGAAATCCCTTTCATCTTGCCCTCTCGCACCCTCCTTCTAGCAGCGCCATAACAATTTGGTATCAGCTAGCTTCGGTCCGATCATGTCTTCACCGCTGCCCAACCCGTCTCTTCCGCTGCCGGTCACCTCGTCGCCTCCGGCGACCACCACGACCGTCGCGCCGCTCCTGCCCGCGCCGGGATCCTCCGTCGCGCCCGCCCCCGCCGTCCTCACCCCGGAGGAGGTGTTCGGGGCACTGCGGGACCTAACCCAGGCGATCCAGGAGATCCGCCTGTTCTTGGCCGGGTCCTACGGGCCGCACCCGGTTGCGCCGCCCTTCGTCGCCACCGCGTCGCCGTGGCTGCCGCGACACCAGGCGGCCTCCGCCGCGCTCGTCGGGCCGCTGCAGCTGCCATCCACCTCCACCATCGCCCCGCCCTGGCTGCAGTGGCAGCCGCCGCTCCTGGCGGCCTCCGCCGCGCCCGGCGCTCCGCTGCAGCAGCCAACGCCGGTCAACTCCGGCCCCGCATCGACCGCGCCGGCGGGAGTCCGGATCCACCAGATCAAGTTCTCGCCGTCGCCATCATCGCTTCCCCAGGGCGTCCCCATCCAGCAGATCAAGTTCCCGCCGTCGCCATCACCACTTCCGGCTTGGATCACTACCCGCCACGTGTCGGCGGCGTTGAGGCTGCAGGCTGCTGCGCGCGGCCTCCCAGCGCGTCGGCGTGTGCGGGCGATGCGTGGTCTGCAGCTGCCGCTCCTCCAAATTGCCCTTCGCTGCGCAAAGGACCTCGATCTCGTCCGCTGCGTCGGGGATCGTGGGCATGCGGTTTCCCCCACGGGCGGCGGGCATGCTGTTTTTCCCGCGGGCAGCGACCTCAAAGTCTACGACATCGGCGGTTGGGGGGCGCACCCCTCCTCGCCATTCTCCATCGCAAGCCCTCCACTCTTCCCTGTGCGGTGCAGACCAACAGTCGTCCGGCGGGGAGAAGGCAGGGTGTCACCGACAGGAACACACCGCGTAGCACCACTGCATTCCGCCGCCGGCCGCCGCGAGGGCGCCTCTGCTGGTCGCTCTTGCGACCACTTCCAGGTGGTGTCCATGAGATCCAGGTGGCTGTACAGGTGCACGTCCGACGTGCGGATGGTGTCCACTTTATGTTAAGTGGTCCAAAATAAAGCGTCCCAGTCCATTTCAGGTTGAGAGTAATAGAACAAGCCGAGATGTAAAAGGCTTCTTTTTAGGTGTTAGGTTTGTGTTGCGTCGAGTCATGGTTATAAGTTGGTTAGGCTGCAGCTTGAGGACAAGCTGCATGTCCAGGTGGGGTGTAGTGTTAGAGTAAGTAATAGGCCTAATGGGCCTAGGCTGGCAGTATAGCCCGTTAGTCTTAGGGTTAATTAGAGATAAGGGTAGCTTGCTTAGTGGTCAAGTAAGCCTTGCTTGGGAGTCAAGTAAACCTCTCTATATAAACAGAGGAGATGTATCAATCTAATCAAGCAAGAATTAAGAAGAAAATCCTTTCCATCTTGCCCGGCCGTGGGCAAAAGGCCCCCGGCCGGACCTCTCACGCCCTCCTTCTAGCAGCGCCATAACAGCCTAGCTCTTCTCCCCTTTCCTTTCAGTCTCGGTTTGCTCTCCTCGCTTGTTCTTCCTGCTGTTCCGGTCTGTGTCCAGCAACCGTCGGGGTTATTTGCTTCTAGAATCGGAGGAGCGGGTTACGATGGCTCTGTTGTGCCATGACACTGGTTAATGCTATTTCTTTGCCATCCTTCCATGAGTTTTGATCTGGGTATGCATGCAGGTCACTTGTTCTTGCGTAACTACGATGGATCTATTGCTGAGACTCGATCTGTAGGTATGCTTATTTTTCCCAGTTCTTGGTCATCGCCTGCTGCTTGTCCTTGACTTTTTGTTTGATTTTGTTGCGGATTCGTTCGCTGCTCGTTCGATATGTGCCTTCGCCTCGTGTCCCTGCTGCTGCTTTGTTCACTGATCTGTAGGTTGATCCATCTTCCCCTCCTCCCCTCTATTTGTCTTGCTTGTTAGGCCTAGGTTCTCGTTCATACAATGGTGAGCCACTGCTCATGGTCATGTGCAAATTGGCCGATGAGTGCCTTTTGTTCTTGTTTTATTCTTAATATACATGGATGCTAATTTAGAACCTTTATGCCTACTGATAGATGTTATGACTATTATTCCTTTGGTGTGTTGGATTTTGGTGGATTCCTACCCTTCCTTGCTTGTTATTAGTGGAGTACTCCCTCCATCACATACTAGTGTCAAAAACCCTCTTATATTATGGGACTGAGGGAGTATATGTTTATGCTTTTTCTTCTTTGTCTTGATCTGGGTAGGGCTTAGAGTTGTTATTCCTTTGTGCATGGACCTTAATGTTTTTGTTCTTTTCCTTGCTTTATTTTTTGTTTCTTTCACTAGTGGAGAAATGGCTAGCCACAACTTATGCTGGTGCGCGTCGTTTTCCATCAACGCGGCTTCGGCTTATTTCATACATCATCACTATGAGCTTAGTGTTGGCGTAGGAATTTTACAGAACGCCACTTGTATGTGGGGCCCATCATCCTCGCCATCCGCACAATATTACTGACGTGGCAAAAATAGCTATGCCAGCACTACTTCGTATACTTGTGGCGTTAGATTTTGTTCCTCGTCACCGGTATATGATATAGGGTCCACCCTCAGTTCACAAATGTTGTGATGGCGTTCCTAAAGGTAGGACCCCATAAGTATTTGTTGTGGCTAGCCAAGCTCTCAACATTATCTCTTCTAATTAATGTCAACGGTGTCTCTCTACAGATCCTAACATAGTGGCCGACCTCTACCCTCGATCGATTGATCTATGTATCAACGACTATCGAATCTAGGTAATGCCCAATTTTTAGAATCAATTATTTTTTAGCACAAGGGTAGTACACTAAAATGTTTCTTGACCCTTTTTATACACAATTGTATAAAGTGAATGAATCTTATATATAGAGGGTGGTCTATTCTAGCAACACCGCTTAAGACCCTTATTCTAACATAAAAAAACCTTATTCTAACAACACTCAACAGAACCCCGACCCGAACTGCAAAAACTGAAAAAACTAAAAAACACACCCCAACAAACATACCTTTTCCATCCCCACCCCGACCCAAACACCCACCCCACCCACACCTTCTTCCCCGGTCACAGTTTCTCTCTGGAATCCTGCAGGCTACCTCCCTCGCCCCGCCCCGCGCCTCTGGCAAGCCATGGCGCCCCTCCCCACCACCAGACGTCCCCAGCCCCGCTGCCTGCCACCACCTGCTAGGATCTGGACGGCGACCACGGGTCGGCCCCTACCACCACCACGCCACACCCCACCACCTCCTCCTCAACCTCCCTCCCGCGGCGGCGCGCCACACCCACGACCACATCTCGCATCCCATGCCACCACACCGATGATTCCCCCGCCCCGACCAACCCATCCCCACCTTATGGGACCGACGTGCCATGCCTCAGGAGCACTGGACTCCGGCGATCCCACCGTGCCTTGCCTCATCTCGCGCCGGATCCATCCGCCAAGGCCACCTACATCGCACTCCAATGCGGATCCGGGCGCGCCACACCCACCCATCTTCCTCGCGGGCGACTACCAGCGTGGATCTCCCTCAAACAACTGATGAAATTTTTTTCTTGTGTTTTTCGAGCAGCTCCGGCGTGGACAGAAGGGGCTCCCGTCGCGTCCAACAACTACCCCGAGATGGCGAAATCCACCACCTCCAGCCTCACGAGATGGCTCCCTCCTCCTCGTCATTCAAGATCCAGGCCCCGACGAGGTCACAAACCTCTGCGCCGACATCAAGAATGATGCAGTTCGGTACGAGCAAGATTTGCAACTCGCTGTACCTATTTTTTAGTTTTAGTTTTGCTTTTAATGAGTGTCATTGTAGTTCAATTCGTGCTCGGCGTAATTCGCATGCGAGTCTGTGGCTATAGAGTTGTTATATTTCAGTAGTGTCTGGAGTTCTCTAGACGCGTGTTGCAGTGCACTGCATAAAAATGTTTTGTATAAGCTTTTTTGTAGCTCGCTACGGTTTGTCACTCTAGCTGTGGTGGCGGGTGGGGCTCTCCGGCGGCTAGTCACTAGTAGAAAACAGGGCTTTGGTTCTGGCAAGATCAGAGCAACAGTCCCGGGCGTGTTATGAACCGGGACTAATGCGAGCCAGGACGCCGGCCATGCCTCCGCATGCATTAGTCCCGGTTCGGCTGGGACCTTTAGTCCCGGTTCGGCTGGGACCTTTAGTCCCGGTTCCAGACACCAACCGGGACTAAGGGGCCTCGCTCCTGGCGCAACCCCTTTAGTCCTAGTTGGTGTCTGGAACCGGGACTAATGGTCAGTCTTCAGTCCCGGCTCTAGACACCAACCGGGACTAGAAAGATGCCTATATATATATCCCCGCCCCAACTGCCCTCTCCTCTATTTTTTGGCCGGCCGGCGTGGGAGGTGTGTGTGCTACTCTGTTCTCACTTCCTATGCACACGAGGTGTTGATACGTCTCCAACGTATCTATAATTTTTTGTTGTTCCATGTTGTTATATTATCATTCTTTTTATAATTATTTTATATCACTTTTTGGTACTAATCTATTGACATAGTGCCCAGTGCCAGTTGCTCTTTTCGGCTTGTTTTTTACATTGCTGGAAATCAATATCAAACGGAGTCCAAATGCAAAGAAACTTTTTGTGGAATTTTTATGGACCAGAAGACACCCAATGGGCCGGAGAAGCACCTGGGGGGTGCCCCGAGGGGGGCACAACCCACCAGGGGGTGCCTGGGCCCACAGGCGCGCCCAGGTGGGTTGTGCCCACCTCGGTGGCCTCCCGCACCACCTCTTTGCTCTATAAATACCCCAATATTCCAGAAACCCTAGGGAAGTCGACGAAAATCAATTCCAGCCGCTGGAAGTTCCAGAACCACCAGATCCAATCTAGACACCATCAGGGAGGGGTTCATCATCCTCATTGGTGCCTCTCCGATGATGCGTGAGTAGTACATTGTAGACCTACGGGTCCGTAGTTAGTAGCTAGATGGCTTCCTCTCTCTCTCTCTTTTGATTCTCAATACAATGGTCTCTTGGAGATCCATATGATGTAACTCTTTTTATGGTGAGTTTGTTGGGATCCGATGAACTTTAAGTGTATGGTCAGATCTATGTTTTTATCCATGAAAGTTATTTGAGTCTTCTTTGATGTCTTATATGCATGATTGCTTATAGCCTCGTATTTCTTCTCCGATATTTGGGTTTTGTTTGGCCAACTTGATCTATTTATCTTGAAATGGGAAGAGGTGCTTTGTGATGGGTTCGATCTTACGGTGCTTGATCCCAGTGACATAAGGGGAACCGACACGTATGTATCGTTGCTATTAAGGATAACAAGATGGGGTCTATTTCTACATAAATAGATCTTGTCTACATCATGTCATCGTTCTTATTGCATTACTCAGTTTTCCATGAACTTAATACACTAGATGCATGCTGGATAGCGGTCGATGTGTGGAGTAATAGTAGTAGATGCAGGCAGGAGTCGGTCTACTAATCTTGGACATGATGCCTATATAATGATCATTGTCTGGATATCGTCATGATTATTCGAAGTTCTATCAATTGCCCAACAGTAATTCGATTACCCACCGTTTGCTATCTTTCTCGAGAGAAGCCACTAGTGAAATCTACGGCCCCCGGGTCTCTTCTTTATTATATTTGCCTTCGCGATCTATTTTTATTTGCTTTTATTTTCAGATCTATTAACAAAAATACAAAAATACCTTGCTGCAATTTATTGTTATTTATTTTATCTCGTATTCCCGCGAGATCTATTTATCCAATCTACTACAATTTTATCTATCTTTTTACCCGTGAGGGATTGACAACCCCTCTCTTACGTCGGGTTGCAAGTATTTGTTCTTTGTGTGCAGGAGCTGTTTACGTGGTGTTGCGTGGTTCTCCTACTAGTTCGATAACCTTGGTCTCGTCACTGAGGAAAATAACTACCGTTGTTGTGTTGCATCATCCCTTCCTCCTTGGGGAAATACCGACGTAGTTCAAGCAAACATCAAAACGAATTTCTGGTGCTGTTGCGGGGGAGACATCATCAACATCTACCAGGTTCCTAATCACAAATCTCATCTCCTTGCAATTTACATTATTTGCCATTTGC
Organism: Triticum aestivum; assembly: GCF_018294505.1. Classification (NCBI taxonomy): domain Eukaryota; kingdom Viridiplantae; phylum Streptophyta; class Magnoliopsida; order Poales; family Poaceae; genus Triticum; species Triticum aestivum. The sequence goes on along the minus strand of NC_057814.1, from coordinate 362,321,365 downwards.
CTCTCGTTTTCCTCTCCCCCACTTCACAAAAATTTATCGTTTTATTCGCCCTCTTTTTCGTTCGCCGTTTTTCTACCTGATCTATCCATATTCTTGCTTTCTAGTCATAATGGCTAGTGTGACTCCTCCTCCTTTGTCACCAAATTTTGAAGTTTTATACTTCAAGCAACGACAATGAGAAAATTTGAAAGATGCTTGGTATAGGCCAATGGAATCCTATCGTGTTTGCAACCTAAAGGGAGACGCAAAGATTTTGCTTTGTAATTTTTACATAGGATTGGCTTTGCATCATAGACAGCTCTTAGGTTTTGCTGCTAAAGGGAATTTTATTGAGCTTGATTGCTGCCTATGAAATTTTAGAAGGAATTCTGGGGGTTCCACCTCAAAAGAAGGGGTTTTCTTTCACCCCGGAGGGAGTTCAAATGTTGGAAAAACTTGGTGATTTGCACAAACATATGGTTGAATTGCAAAAATATAACGAACCCCTCAAACATCTTAATGGTATCATCAATCGCATGAATACCTTGGTTACTCTTTGTAATAAGCGATTGGATATTTTAGATCTAAAGATGGTTTCTTTTCCTAAGAATTTAGGGAAGCGCAAAGAGCCTCCTGGGTTTTAGAAAGCTCTTACAAAAGTTGCCAAACTAAGGACGACAATACTTAGATCCTTGCTTTATGCCTAGTTAGGGGCGTAAAACGATAGCGCTTGTTGGGAGGCAACCCAATGAATAAAATTTATTTTTGTCTTTTGATTTCTGTTCTTAAGTGTTTGCACAATTATGCTACTGTTGCGATTGTGTTTTTTGTGTTTTAATTAGTGTTTGTGCCAAGCAAAGCCTTTGGGATCATGTTGGGTGATAGTTGATTTGATCTTACTGAAAAACAGAAACTTTTACGCTCACGAAAATAATTCTCATTTTTAACAAAAGCGTGATAAGATACCAATTCTTCTTGCGCAAGATTCATATACAAATTGCTCACGTGGTCCTAATTTTTCAGAATTTTTGGAGTTACAGAAGTATTTGAAATATCCAGATTGCTACAGACTGTTTTGTTTTTGACAGATTCTGTTTTCCTTGCGTTGTGTGCTTGTTTTGATGATTCTATGGTTTTCTTTGAAGAGTTTTTGCCATAGAAAAGTTGGAATACAATAGATATAATGCAAGAATAAAATATGAATGGGTTTGCAACAGTACTTATAGTAGTGATTTGCTTTCTTATACTAACAGATCTCACGAGAGGTTTTGTTGAGTTTTGTGTGATTGAAGTTTTCAAGTTTTGGGTGATATTATGATGGATGAAGGAACAAGGAGTAAGAAGAGCCTAAGCTTGGGGATGCCCATGGCATCCCAAGCTATTATCCAAAGAGAAGCAAGCAACTAAGCTTGGGGATGCCCGAGTGGCATCCCCTCTTTCTTCTAACGACCATCGGTATTTTACTTGGAGCTATATTTTTATTCGTCACATATTATGAGTTTTGCTTGGAGCGTCTTGTATGATATGAGTCTTTGCTTGTTTTGCTTTTTGTTTTAAGTCATGAATCCTTGCTGGACACACCTATTTGAGAGAGCCAAAATTATGCTATGACTTGTTAGAATTGCTCTCTATGCTTCACTTAAATCTTTATGAGTTATGGAATTGCTCTAGTGCTTCACTTATATCTTTTTGAGCACGGTGTGCTTTATTATTTTTGAAGAAATGCTCTCACGCTTCACTTAGATTTATTTGAGAGTTAGTAATTTTTTTAAGAAATTCTCTCTTGCTTCACTTAAATTATTTTGAGAGAAAGAAATATGATGCTCATGATCATCACTTATATTTGTTTGAGCTTATTAAAAGCAACATATGAAACTAGTCCCAAAGTGATAGATATCCAAGGAGGATATAATAAAAACTTTCATGAAGATCATTGGACAAAATAAACTTGATTCTTTGTAATAGTTTTGAGATATGATGATGTGATATGTGAGTCATGTTGATGAGTAATTGTGCTTTAGTAAGAATATTGGTGTTAAGGTTTGTGATTCCCTATGCAAGCACGAAAGTCAATAGTTATGCAATGAAATTACATACTACTTGTGGTGCATTATTCGGTGTTAGTTATGCTTAATGCTTGCTTATGAGATTTTTCGTTTCTTGGTTGGATGCTTCTCAATCTTTTTGCTAGCCTTCATTTGCACTAAGTATGATCACTACTTGTGCATCCAAAATCCTTTAAACCAGTTTTGCCATATGAGTCCACCATACCTACCTATATACGGTATTCTTTTGCTGTTCTAAGCAAATTTGTATGTGCCATCTCTAATTTTCAAAATAAATTTCTCTTTTGTGTGCTCGTATCGCTCATGAAACGGTAGGGGGTGGCTAATATATTTCCATGCTAGATGTGTTATTCTCAAGATGAGTGTTTATTCACTTGTCATTGCACGAGAGTACGGCAAAGGTATTAGGGATGCCCAGTCCCGAAATGAAAAATGAATTTACTTTATGTTGTCAAATAATAAATTCCTTGGAAAGAGTTGGTATAGAAGGCACCCGTGGATATGGCTAGCCATGGAAAGTGAAAGTATGGGTGAAAAAGGAATAAACTTTATTTTCTGTTTGGGAACCGCCTATTATATATCTAGCATGGAAAGTATTGGGAACTACTCGGTCGTTTTCATTGACAAGAAAAGCATCCCTCCCAATATGTTTTATCTCTATCTTTTTTGCTTTGAGCTCTGGCACCTCTACAAATCCCTACTTCCCTCTACGAAGGGCCTTTCTTTTACTTTATGCAATTTTTTTACTTGAGTCTCCATCTTCTCTTATAAAGCACAAACTAAGGGGCACTATGATCGTACTTGAGCATTGGGTGTAGCTAACATGCGAGTGTGTTTCGTGAATGAATCAATGATTGAGCATAATGGGCTAGGGATAACTTGCTTTAGTGTTGATATTTTGAAAGACATGGTTGCTTGTTGATATGCTTGAGTATTTAAGTCCTCATGTCAAAACTAGACAATTGCTTTCAACCATATAAAAGTCCAAATGTCCATGCTACAAAGAAAAGAATATGAGATGAACATGTTAGGCAGCATTCCACATCAAGAATTCTATTTTTATCATTTACCTACTCGAGGACGAGCAGGAATTAAGCTTGGGGATGCTGATACGTCTCCAACGTATCTATATTTTTTTATTGTTCCATCCTGTTATATTATCATTCATGGATGTTTTACAATTATTTTATATCATTTTTTGGTACTAACCTATTGAAAAAGTGCCCAGTGCCAGTTGTTGTTTTCTGCTTGTTTTTTACGTCGCAGGAAATCAATATCAAACGGAGTCCAAATGCAACGAAACTTTTTGTGGAATTTTTATGGACCAATAGACACCCAATGGGCCGGAGAAGCATCTGGGGGGTGCCCGAGGGGGGCAGAACCCACTAGGGTGCGCCTGGGCCCCCAGGCGCGCCCAGGTGGGTTGTGCCCACCTCGTTGGCCTCCCACACAGCCTCTTTGCTCTATAAATACCCTAATATTCCAGAAACCCTAGGGGAGTCGACGAAAATCAATTCCAGCCGCCGCAAGTTCCAGAACCACCAGATCCAATCTAGACACCATCACGGAGGGGTTCATCATCTTCATTGGTGCCTCTCCGATGATGCGTGAGTAGTTCATTTTAGACCTACGGGTCCGTAGTTAGTAGCTAGATGGCTTCCTCTCTCTCTTTTGATTCTCAATACAATGGTCTCTTGGAGATCCATATAATGTAACTCTTTTTGCAGTGTGTTTGTTGGGATCCGATGAACTTTGAGTTTATGATCAGATCTATGTTTTTATCCATGAAAGTTATTTGAGTCTTCTTTGATCTCTTATATGCATGATTGCTTATAGCCTCGTATTTCTTCTCCGATATTTGGGTTTTGTTTGGCCAACTTGATCTATTTATCTTGCAATGGGAAGAGGTGCTTTGTGATGGGTTCGATCTTACGGTGCTTGATCCCAGTGACAGAAGGGGAACCGACACGTATGTATTGTTGCTATTAAGGATAACAAGATGGGGTCTATTTCTACATAAATAGATCTTGTCTACATCATGTCATCGTTCTTATTGCATTACTCTGTTTTTCCATGAACTTCATACACTAGATGCATGCTGGATAGCGGTCGATGTGTGGAGTAATAGTAGTAGATGCAGGCAGGAGTCGGTCTACTAATCTTGGACGTGATGCCTATATAATGATCATTGCCTGGATATCGTCATGATTATTTGAAGTTCTATCTATTGCCCAATAGTAATTTGTTTACCCACCGGTTGCTATTTTTCTCGAGAGAAGCCACTAGTGAAATCTACGGCCCCGGGTCTCTTCTTTATTATATTTGCCTTCGCGATCTATTTTTATTTGCTTTTATTTTCAGATCTATTAAACCAAAAATGCAAAAATGCCTTGCTGCAATTTATTGTTATTTATTTTATCTCGCGCTCCCCCGAGATCTATTTACCCAATCTACTGCAACTTTATCTATCTTTTTACCCGTGAGGGATTGACAACCCCTCTCTTACGTCGGGTTGCAAGTATTTGTTCTTTGTGTGCAGGAGCTGTTTACGTGGTGTTGCGTGGTTCTCCTACTGGTTCGATAACCTTGGTCTCATCACTGAGGGAAATACCTACCGTTGTTGTGCTGCATCATCCCTTCCTCTTTGGGGAAATACCGACGTAGTTCAAGCAAACATCAGGTGTTCAATGAAATGCCCGCGCCACACTTAAGCTTTCTCCTCTGTTCTTCCTCCAAGCTCCATTTTCCCAAGATTTGTCTAGGTTTGGTGGTGCACCAATTATCCAAGTGTTCTAAAAAGGTTAGCAACTTCATCCTTTCATCTCTCACTGCTAGTTTAGTTCATTTCAAATGCTCTAGAAGTAGAGTGGTTTGTGGGTTTTAGTGGAGGAGTGTATGTGGGAGTTTATTTGATTTAGATGCATAATTTGAGATCAAATTAACTTCTTAGTTTTCACATGTGTAGGGTGCCATCCCGTCCCCGTCCCCGTCCTCATCATCGTTGATCGCCCGCGCTGATCTTGTCGTCGGCACCATCGTGGTGAGCCTCTTGTTCTTATCTTTTTTAAAGAAAAATTTCTCACTTGTATGATTTATATAGGTACTTGTATATTTTTCTTACTTGTATTATTGTTTGTTATTATATAGTGCCATTGTTTTGGTATTCGCCCCGCCGGCTCTCGTCCGGTCTATGATTCGGATGTGGTATATTATATTTTATAACTATTTGTTTCATTTAGTGTTTATGACAATTATGCCGACCAACTTGACATAGATATCTTTATCTAGGAGGTATGTGAACCGGAAATTCCAACCGACCCTCTTGTCGAGAGGTTAAATTTAGTTGAAATAGAAAACAATTATTTGAAAGAAAAATTGAAAATAATTGAAGAAGAGAATATGAAACTGGAGTTGCATGCTGCCGATGTCGTTGATCTACACAAGATCCAGATGGATGCAATGCGCTTGAAGATTAGAAAGATTAGAAAATATGCCATTGATAAAGAGGCTTGGTATCATTATGTTGTTGGATCAATTGTTACCTTAGTTGCAATTTTGATCGCATTTGTTGTTGTTGCATTTAAATGTTTTAATTAGATGCTCTAGATAGTTGTATGTTGTTTTATGAGAACTATGTATGTTGTTCCAATTAGATGCTCTAGACATTTGATCACTACTGTACTTTGGTTTTAATGTGATGATGAACTTGTATTAATTTGGTCATTTCTCTATTCATGATGTTTTGTAATGGTTTTTGATATACTTAATTATACAATGCATGCAGATGAACCGGGAATGGATGTACGGTGACCAATGCACCTCCGAGTACATTACGAGTGTTGGGGATATAACCCCAGGATATGACGCGCCGTGCTAAGGCCGGGTCATAGAAGCGGTGAGTCAATAGCCCAAGGAGAACGTGGGCCGTGGGCCGGCTCTTAGGCCCAGCATTGTGGATGGCGGTTCATGGCCTGGAAGGCGCAAGCCGCCCTGAGCTTTCCTTACTTGGGAACATGGCGGGTTAGAGATGTATATGGTCATGAGTCTAAGTAAGACTCGGGGCCTCGACTTGTATATAAAGGCGAGCCCCTAGGGCACATAGACAAAGTTACAATCAATTGATAGCTAGGTCGAGCGGATCCGCTCCCTTGTAATCGATACTCAAGCAATACAACATAAAGTAGGACGTAGGCTATTGATACGTCTCCAATGTATCTATAATTTTTTATTGTTCCATGCTGTTATATTATCATTCTTGGATGTTTTACAATCATTTTATAGCAGCTTTATATCATTTTTTGGGACTAACCTATTGACCCAGTGCCCAGTGCCAGTTGCTGTTTTTTGCATGTTTTTTACATCGCAGGAAATCAATATCAAATGGAGTCCAAACACCGCGAAACTTTTTGTGGATTTTTTATGGACCAGAACACTTCCAATGGGCCAGAGCAGCACCTGGGGGGTACCCCGAGGAGGGCACAACCCACCAGGGTGCTGAGGGAGTCCTGGACTAAGGGGTCCTCGGGCGTCCGACCTGTTAGACATGGGCCGGACTGATGGGCTGTGAAGATACGAAGACCGAAGACTTTCTCCCGTGTCCGGATGGGACTCTCCTTGGCGTGGAAGGCAAGCTTGGCGTCTGGATATGAAGATTCCCTTCTCTTTAACCGACTCTGTATAACCCTAGTCCCCTCCGGTGTCTATATAAACCGGAGGGCTTAGTCCGTAGAGGACACAGAATAATCATAGTCATAAAGGCTAGACTTCTAGGGTTTTAGCCAATACGATCTCGTGGTAGATCAACTCTTGTAATACTCATATTCATCAAGATCAATCAAGCAGGAAGTAGGGTATTACCTCCATAGAGAGGGCCCGAACCTGGGTAGACATTGTGTCCCCTGTCTCCTGTTACCATCGACCTTAGACGCACAGTTCGGGACCCCCTACCCGAGATCCGCCGGTTTTGACACCGACATTGGTGCTTTCATTGAGAGTTCCACTGTGCCGTCGTCAAAAGGTTTGATGGCTCCTTCGATCATCTACAACCATGCTGTCCAAGGGAAGTCTTCCTCCCCGGACAGATCTTCGTATTCGGCGCCTTGGCACTGCGGGCCAACTCGCTTGGCCATTTGGAGCAGATCGAAAGCTATGCCCCTGGCCATCAGGTCAGATTTGGAAACTTGAACTATGTCACGGATATCCGCGAAGACTTGATATTCGACGGATTCGAGACCACGGTAGCCGCTTCCTGCCACCACGATGAACATGACGTAGATCTGTCATCGGACCATACCCAGGAGATAGCACCTGTAACGGCTCCGGCCTTAGATCCGGAGCAGATCACGCCATCCGAGGATGGGAAGCTCAACCCCGCCACGGAAGCCGCAGACTCAGCGGCGTTGGAGCCGCACATAGACCTAACTTTAAGCGACATCTGTGTCACCGGAACCATGGACTCGTCTCCGGCTACAGGTTCCGAACCTTGTGCGTCCGCGTACGTCGAGCTTGATTGGTCATCGATCGCCGAATTCAGCTCCGCGGACATCTTCTGGCACTCGCCTTTGGGCGACGTGCTAAACTCATTAAAAACTCTATCCTTAGCGGGGGACTCTCAGCCGAATTATATCCGGTTCGAACCGGAGGCTGATGATGGAGAATTTTGTTTCCCACCCACCGCCCACTTCATAGCCATTGTCGAGGACCTAACCGACATGCTCGATTACGGCTCCGAAGACATCGACGATATGGACGACAATGCCGGAGAAGAGGAGGCCCAAAACCCGCCGTTCACCGGACGATGGACGGCCACTTCCTCGTATGACGTATACATGGTGGATGCACCAAAAGAGAATAGCGGCGATGACAAGGAAAACCCAGTTGAGGATGACCCTCCTAAGATACAACCAAAGCGCCGGTGTCAGCGGCGCCGCTCTAAATCACGCCGCAGGAAAGACAGCAACACCGGCACAGGAGACGATAACACTCCGGATGATGCCGAAGACAGAGAAGACCCCGACAAACAAGCTGCTGAACAGGGCGATCGGGAAGATGGGCAAGTTAGCCCCGATGGACAGGCCATACATGAAGACTCGAAGGACAGTAATTATCTCCCGCTCTCCGAGGATGAGGTGAGCCTCGGCAAGGAGGATTTTATCGTGCCTGAGGAACCTCTCGAGCAGGAGCGCTTTAAGCGCCAGCTAATAGCCACTTCAAGGAGCCTGAAAAAGAAGCAACAACAACTTCAAGCTGATCAAGATCTGCTAAACGATAGATGGACTGATGTCCTGACAGCCGAGGAATACAGCCTCAAGCGCGCAGCCAAAAGTTACCCGAAGTGTAAACTGCTACCTCAGTTTGATGATGAGGCGTTGGAACCCGTACCATCATCGCGCGATGCGGCTGACCGACCACCACGTGACCGGGACAAGGCGGCAACTCAAACCGAACACCAGCCTGCCCCACCTTACCGTAAAGGCAGAGATAAAACAGCTCGAGGTCATACATATGACCTCCGGCAGGACCTGGACAATAGAGCAGGACATACCAGATCGATCTACGGATCGCGAGGGCGTGCCCAGACACGCGACAACAGCTCTCTATTCGGACGTGACAAGCCTAATCACGCCCGGGCCAAAAACCGCAGATGAACTCCATCTGAGCTACGTCGCGATGTGGCCCGATATAGAGGCGCCGCACACCCTCTTTGCTTCACTGACGAAGTAATGGAGCATGAATTCCCGGTAGGGTTTAAACCCATGAATATAGAATCATACGATGGAACAACAGATCCCGCGGTATGGATTGAGGACTTTCTTCTCCATATCCACATGGCCCGCGGTGACGATCTCCATGCCATCAAATATCTCCCACTAAAATTAAAGGGCCCAGCGCGGCACTGGCTAAACAGCCTTCCCGAGAACTCCGTTAGCAGCTGGGAGGACCTGGAAGACGCCTTCTGTGATAACTTCCAAGGAACATATGTTCGGCCGCCAGACGCCGATGACTTAAGTCACATCATCCAGCAGCCCGGAGAGTCAGCCAGGAAACTCTAGACTAGGTTCTTAATTAAAAAGAACAAAATCATCGATTGTCCGGATGCCGAAGCCCTCGCGGCCTTCAAACACAGTGTTCGGGATGAATGGCTCGCCCGCCACCTCGGTCAAGAAAAACCAAAATCCATGGCAGCCCTTACTTCTCTAATGACCCGCTTTTGCGCAGGAGAGGACAGCTGGCTCGCTCGTAGAAGCAACAGCACCAGCGATCCGGGTACTTCCAAAGTCCGAGACGGCAACGGCAAGCCACGGCGCGATAAACACAAGCGTCGCAACAATAACGAAATAATGTGAGACACGGCGGTTAACGCCGGGTTTATCGGCTCCAAACCCGGTCAATGGAAAAGCCATTCAAGGCAAATAGAGACGGACCATCCAATCTAGACAGGATACTGGACCGGCCCTGCCAGATTCATAACACCCCCGATAAACCAGCTACTCACACAAACAGAAGCTGCTGGGTCTTCAAACAGGCCGGCAAACTTAATGCCGAACACAAGGGGAAGCGGCCGCCCAGTGACAGCGATGACGAAGAGACTCGCCAGCCGAACACTGGGGTTCGAAGCAATTTTCCCCCAAAGTGAAGACCGTAAACATGGTATATGTGACGCACACCCCTCCAAGGGAACGCACGCGCGCACCACGGGACATATACACCATAGAGCGGATCCCCCCAAAATTTAGTCATATCCGTTCCGAAGGTCTGGCAGCTCCGATCATCGATCCAATTATCGATGGGTTCCATCTCACGAAAGTCCTTATGGACGACGGTAGTAGCTTCAATCTACTCTACCAAGGCACTGTCCGCAAATGGACATTGATCCTTCAAGAATCAAGCCCACCACAACTATCCTCAAGGGAGCAATACCCGCCATAGAAACTCACTGCACGGGCTCTATCACACTGGAAGTCATTTTCGGCTCGCCGAACAACTCCCGAAGCGAGGGCTTGACCTTTGATATTGTCACAGCCCCAGAATATTGCTTGTATTAGTTGCATGATAGAGCACTCATGCATCATGTCTAAATTTCTGAAACTTGGAATTGAGGAAAGTGGAAGCCTCAAAAACTTAAATAAAAGAGGGGCAAAGAACCCTGGAAATCTCATTCTTTGTTTCCAAGATGTCCTTTTGCAATGTTTGAGAATTTTGGCAAGAGCTATATATCAAACCAAAATTTAGGAACATTTTTAAGGAATTATTTTTGGGACTTTGAATTTAAATCAATAGCTATTTGAATTTGAACTTATATTCATATAACTAGAATATATTTCAAATGCTTCTGAAATAGTTTATGTGCCTTGGAAAAGTCCATGAAGCGACATAAATAAATTCAGAGGAAGTTTGCCACTTGTTTGAATTTTATTTGAATTCAAAACAGTGGCAAATGAACTAAATGAAATAACATAAACTAAATAAAAAGAAAGTAAAACAAAGCAGAAACTTACCTGGCCTTACCTGGCGCGGCCCAGTTGCTGCCGAACATTGTAGAGGGCCCAGCCCACCTCCTCGCCTCATCGTCTTCCTCGCGCCTTCTGGCATAGTGCGTGGCGCGCGCACAGCCGAGCCGCGGCCACCTCCTGCTAGCCATGCAGCCGCTTCCCCCCTCATCCTGATCCGCCACAGAGACGCCCCGCGACCCCCTGCTCCTCTTCTCTCTCTCCGTGGACCTCTTCCCCCTCCCCTGGCTCTCCCTCCAGCGCAGCCATCGCCGTCGTCCGCCGCCACTGCGTCCACCGACCACCCCTCGCCCCACGACCGCGTGCAAACGCTCCGCCCCGCAGTCTTCATCGTCCAGGCCGAGCCACGCGACCTGGAGAGCCTTGCATCGTCGTCCCCGACTCCTTCTTCAACCTTCGGCCGCCGACGAAGAACACGAGCTCGCCGACGAACCAGAGCCTCCCCGAGCACGCTAAGAATGGCTACGACATTGTTGTGAGCTAGCGGTTGTTTCCCCTTTGTTTTTACTCTGGATTCATCGCCATAGAGTTCAAATCCATGAAGACCGAACGCTCACCGCCGCCCAACTTGTCACCGGCGATGCTATGGCGACCTTCTGGACCCGTGCGTATAAACAACGCACTCGTGAGCTCGCGTAGGTTCTGTAGGTACCAAGAGGCAAACGTTTACGCAACCTGACAAGATTTTCCGTCGAACCCGAACTCCGTCCACCGCAAACTTCGTCGCCGGCCATGATTCCGGTCACCCCAGCTCCTCCCGTTTGCTCCACCAGATGCGCGAGAACCACAGCTAACCATAGCTGCAAACCACGCGTAGAATGGTGCCATGTAGCGAGCGCACAGTGAACCTCCGCCATCGGCTGTGGTCGTCACCGGTTAACCTGCGACGATGATGAGATGGCACTGTCATTAGGAGCCAATCCTTCTAATTAGCCACCCCACCACCACTGACAGCTGGCCCTGCTGCAGGGTCAAACCCAGTCAGCGCAGGTTTTGACCGGGATTAGTCCCTGTGTCACTGACGTGTGGACCCCACACGTCAGGTTTGACCTGGGTCAACCTAGTCGACCTGCTGACGCAGTGCTGTCATCATGCTGACGCACTAAAGCTTTTCTGGCGTTTTAAAATAATCAGGGAATTCCAGAAAATTTCTTAAACTTCAAAAAATCACAGAAATTCAACCGTAGCTCAGATTGAAATAATTTATATACGAAAAATTATCAGAAAAATCCAATCTATCCATTTATGCTACTTTCATGCATGTTCAACCAACTTATAGCCCCTTATAAGTGAAAACATGATAATGGCATTTTAAATACCCCTTATGGAGTTTGCATATGAACCCTTGGTTCATATGGACTTCATTTAAATTGTTGCTAGATGCATTAGTACAAATCATAGCATATTGTCATGTCATGATCATGCATCATATTGTGCATTGCATTGATTGTGCTCTTCCTTGTTTTCCGGTAATTGTCCCCTCTCGGTAGGCGTATCCCGACGATTAGTTTGATGACACCGATGAAGAGCTATAATATCTTCAGAAGTGCCAGGCAAGCAAAACCCCCTTGTTCATTCCGATACAATCCCACTCTCTTGCTCTTGCTCTCTTTTACTGCATTAGGACAACAACGATTCAACTGTTACATGCTGCGGTAGTTGAACCCCTTTCCTCTGCATGACCTGTCATTGCCACAGTAAATACATGAAACCCACTAGCATGAGTAGGAGTTTTTTGAGCCCTGATGTGCCTACTCATTCATGCTTGTTTGTCATGCCTGCTACTGCTTAGAGTTGAGTCAGGTCTGATTCATCGGGGATGAATTGGAATGTGGTGAACATGTCCTACTGTTGAGAGCTAAGTGTGTGAACACGATTTGGTAAAGGTAGCGGTGAGAGGCCATGTAGGAGTACATGGTGGGTTGTCTCATTGCAGCCATCCTCAGGAACTGAGTTCTATGTTTGTGATCCATGAACAGTTACTACCACACATTGGGTTCCGGTAACTCGACCCCTCTCGGCTTATTAATCAACTCGATCTCTGTCCAGGAGTTGCAACTAGTTTCTGGTGTTTGTAGGTAGTGTTAGTAGTCTACCAAGTGGCACCCGGTACAGGTGGGCTTGGGACAGACTAGGCACAGTGGCACGGTGTACCAAGTGGCACCCGGATGTTGGGCTTGGGAACCCTGCTCACATCGTTTGGGGCCGTGAGCGACACCCCGGCCGGATCTCCTTGCGGATGGAACCCGAATTGGTGATAAACTTGGACTAGAGACTTGTGTGGTTAGTCAGGTTGTGGCCGACTCCCTCGCCAGGCTTCCGCTTGAAGGTTGCCAAGATACACGACGTGTACATGGTGGTAAGTGGCGAGAGCGTGTGTGAAGAAGTACACCCCTGCAGGGTTAACATCATCTATTCGAATAGCCGTGTCCGGGGTAAAGGACTTCTGGGTTGCCTGTACAGTTCATAGACAAGTGAAAGTGGATACTCTAAAATGCGCAAGATAAGCGTGAGTGCTATGGATGGCCTTCTCGTAGGGAGATGGGAGCGGATCCATAGTGGTGTATTGATTTGGTGAATATGTGGACTCGTGTGCACCACCTCAAAAGAGTTACTTGCAGTCGTAGTACAGGATAGCCACTGAGTCAAAGCTGGCTTGCTGCAGTTAAACCCCACCACCCCTTTGTTGATACTGATGCATATGTAGTTAGTTCTGATGTAAGTCTTGCTGGGTACATTTGTACTCACGTTTGCTTAATTTATGTTTTTGCAGAGAGACTTCGGTCTCACTAGTAGTACCGCGTGGACTTCGACGTTTAGCTTGTTACCTCAGCTATGATCTTGTGCCCTCGGCAGGGTCTTGTAGATAGTCAGGCTTCTCAGCCTTTTTCGTTTGTAGTTGTCTGTACTCAGACAAGTTAAGCTTCCGCATGTGCTTGTTGCTTGTATGACTTGAATGCTGGGTCATCAGACCCATGTTCATAATACTTGGCTCCTCGGAGCCTAATGAATGAATACTCTGAGTCGTCTTGTTGTGATGCCATGTTGTACTTGCACATAGCGAGCATATTCTGTGTATGATTTTGAAATGCTTGGTATGTGTGGGATCCGACAACGTAGTTGTCTATCCTTGGTAGCCTTTCTTATGGGGAAATGTAGTCTGGTGCTTCCACTGAGCCATGGTAGTCCGCTACAGCCCGGTTTACCGGAGTCCTGCTAGCCCAGTACTACTGCTCCGGAACACCTAGACTGGCCGGCATGTGATACACTTCGTTCCTGTGTCTGTCCCTTCGGGGAAATGTCATGCGATGACATCCGGAGTCCTGCTAGCCTGCTGCAGCCCGGGTTCCCGGAGTCCTGTTAGCCCAGTTGCTACAACCCGGATTCACACGCTGCTGACCGACATGCTCGATGTTGTTTCATGTATGCCTGTCCCCATAAGTTAGTGCCACTTTGGGTTCACGACTAGTCATGTCGGCCCGGGTTCTCTGTCATATGGATGCTAGCGACACTATCATATACGTGAGCCAAAAGGCGCAAACGGTCCTGGGCCAGGTAAGGTGGCACCCGTGGGAATACCGTGCGTGAGGCCGCAAAGTGATATGGTGTGTTACATGCTAGATCGGTGTGACTTAGGATCGGGGTCCTGACAGATATTGCCCCGCTCCACAGTAGCTACCATGCACTTCTGGGGCATACCGCTCTTGCTAATGCGGTCCCACTCTACGCCCGCGCAAAACTTAAAATGCCCGGCCCACGCGGCATCATAACAGTAAATGGAAATACGGAACACTCCCTCCGTATAGACGACCACACTACGGCTATTACAACCGCAGTACAAAGCGGCCTCATCGAGCCGCATAACTTATCGGCCATTAAGCCGCCGGTCTCCATTAAATGGAACCGATTAATCTCAGAGCTGGATTAGCAGTTCGGCCTCCGCCGTTCGCCTTACACACTCGCGAGGTTTACACCGCGCAGGCATAACTATGCACTCAAAATACCCTGGTCATCGGCGTTGGCACAATACGGAATAACCTACAAGCACTCCCATTTCCTCCTTTTCTTTTCTAACCACTTTTTATCTCTTATCACAGGTGGCTCAAACATTGGTCATCCCACAGACTCTTTCGAAGTTAGGCTTCATACACTCACCCAAAGGTTATTCCTGTTAAGGAATCCTTCCACCATGGAAGGCAACGTAGACGTGCGACAGGAGGTCCAAATAATTTTGTGTAGACCACACTCTCTATTTCAAGCCTGTAAAGTGCCTTCTCCCTCAGCCTGCGACCACTGGCATGTCAAATAGCCTGGGTCGTGGCATTGTTACTTGTAAAACGGCAATTGACATATCAATCAAGTTCCAGTGAACATAATCCGTGTCCAGTATTTTCTTCTTTTCAAGAGCTAAATTTTCTCGGGTTGTTTCACACTTGCACCTTGGCACATCGCCAGGGGCTCGATATGGGAACAAATGAGTTGCCGACAAAGTCCGAACAGCTTTATAGCAAACTTTGGCGTCACGAGTTTGGCCTTATATGCACCAGCTCCGAATCATGTCTTTGGTCAATAGTTGGGTTGCCCGGCTCCTGTGCTTACTACCTTACGTTCCGCTACATCGGCTAGGGTAGTAAAGGGAGAACTACTGCGATTGTGTCCCGGTTTATCCGGATGAGCACCTCAGTAGAGAAAGCCGAAAACTGACTATCATGATATGGCGAGAGCTGGTCAACCACTCGATGACTTATTCGAATCTTTTGTGATTCTTTCCGTACTAAACGAAGGGCCGTTCTTAGGGTCACCCATGTAATGCACCGTATTCGGATAAATTGCGTACATACTAGGGGCTATATCGTAGACCCACCATAAAACTCCTATGGCTAAGTGAAAGCGTTAAAGCCCTATAGTCCGATTGCCTAGTTCGCCGCATTGACACCTCCTTTACGGACCAAGACGTTGGATTAAGAGTGACCAAGTGCTTTTCCGAACACCCCCGCATTTTATGCGAGGGGGCTGAAGCCGACGACTGGAAAACTTTCAGATTATATAAAAAACGGCCGCACAGGAGGAGCCAAAACTTTTGGGAACAAACTTAAAGTATCATAATATTGTTTTTACAATCCCAATACATTTCACTCGAATACCATATCTTTCGAGCACCGACCCTCTATTAAGCGGGCACCCTCTAAGATGTCCTCGAAATAATGCTCTGGCATGTGATGGTCCTTGCCTTTGGGTGGACTCTTCGCTACAATATCGGCGGCCTTCATCTTCGCCCAGTACATTTTGATGCGGGCAAAGGCCATCCGTGCACCTTCAATGCACGTCGACCACTTAACGGCGTCGATACGCGGCACCACATCAACAAGTCGCTGCACCAAACCGAAATAACTATTCGGAATTGGCTTAGTCGGCCACAGCTGGACTATGATGTCCTTCATGGCAGAGCCGGATATCTTGTGGAGCTCGGCCCACTGGGCCATCTGCTCGTTCAGTAACAGCGGACGCTTTGGTGCGCCGAATTGTGACGAGAAAAGCTTCTCCGTTGCGCATCCTTCCTGCGCTTGGTAAAATTGCGCTGCATCAGAGGCACTCTTCGGCAAGTCCAAGAATGCGTCCGGGGAGCTCCACATTTGATTAAGCGGGGCATACTTCGGATCACCGAATTTAGTCTGTAATAAGAAAGGCTTACCGGCCGCTATCTCCCCAGCTTGCCGGATCTCCTCCCGAGCCGCTCTAGACTCGGATCGGGCTTCTTTTGCCTCTCGTAAGGCCTTGTCAAGGCCTGCCGCTTTGGCTTTGTTATCCCTCTCGAGGAATTCGCACCGGGCAGTGGTTTCTTTTAGCTCGCACGCCATAACGGAAATTCTCTCCTCACACTGGCGCCGAGCAGCCTGTTCGGCTTTTAACTCATCAGCTGCCTTATTGGCAGCCAAATTACTCATACGGGCTTGCTCCTTGGCTCGGGCAAGTTCAGCCCAAAGGGTCTCCACCACGGCAGCACCATCTGAAGTTATGCATGTCTCAGTATACAACCCTAGCTTCATGCTCATGTTATCATACATAAATATACTGACTGCCCCAAACAAATACCTTGTGCCTCGTCGAGCCGCCTGTTAATAAGCATGATGTCATCATCCGCCACGTCAAGTTTTTGCTTCAGGCCTGCAACCTCCGTAGCGTGGGCAGCCGTCATGAAGGTAATAGCCTGTGTTTCAATTAATTAGACTATCTCCTGGGCATATCTTTTCGATCCTCTGATTGCCTCCCTTTGGACGCCAACCAGAGTCTCAGGGGCTACTACCTATACACAGGTGCATTTTGCGTATAGAGCACAATTGAAAATATTATAATACGTACCTTGAAGCCTCTTAGCAGGCTCATGAAGGCTTCATTCAACCCGCTTTTCGCGGACAGAATCCTTTCATCCACCATACTCATTAAGGTACGATGTTCCTCCGAGACGGATGCATGTTGCAGCATGCCCTTCATTGTATCCGGCGCCTCCGGATTCCTGGGGGCGGTCGTGGGAGTGCAGACTCCCTTTGAAGGGGTATGATCACTCGACTCAGGAGTCGCCCCCGACTGTAAACCGGATAGCCCGAGACCTTTATGGTTGATCCCCGTCGGGGCCGCACACCCCGGGCCCTGGGCGACCGAAGTTTCACCTTTGGGCCTTGTCTTCGATGTCCCCCGCACCACTTGTTGATCGGGAAGGATCCTCCGGGATGACACCTCGAAGTCGTCTGCCCTATTGGGCGAGGAAGCCTGTGGAGGCGTTTCGCTTTCCATCATCTCCGGAAGCAGATCCCCCAAGGAGGAGGACTGTTGAGGAAGACTGCGCGCCGGGCTGCAAATATATATATTAATTGTCACCCTTGTAACAGGAAGAGCAACGGGATATGTTTAAAACACCTTGATTCACTTACAACTCGGCTGAAGGCTCGTCCTTATGGAGGAACTGTGCGACAACGTCACCTTCCGAGCCCGAACCGCCAGACAGGGACGTCTTGCCTCGCTTAGGAGCCTTTACCTCCCAAACTTCGGAGGCGGCCCTTTTCTTACTATGAGGAGAAAGGATGACAGCCTCTCCTTCTCCTTTGTCTTCGGAAGAAGGAGCCGTAATCTCCCCGGACACGGTGGTTGGTGTACCTCCGAGGCTACCTTTGACTCCCTCGCTCTCCTTATTGTCCTCCCTCACCGGCACTTGGCATAGTGCTGGGACCAGCATCCTTGTTAACAAAGGACTAGCCGAGTCTTCAGGAAGAGGGGCCGAACACCGGATTCGCTCCGCCTTCTTTATCCAGCCCTGGGAAAAGGTGGTTTTCTCAGTATCCTATTATGAGATGTTTAACTAAAATTGTGTTCGGGAGTCAAGTCGGGAGTCAAGTGCTTACCGAGGTATCCGGATGGTTGCAATCGAGGCCTATGTCCTCTCTCGTATCCGGCCATTGTTTTCGTGTCCCGAAAAATAACTTCCACATTCCTCTGTGCGTCACACCAAAGAAGTGCTGAAGGGTTCGTGGTCCTTCCGGGTTGAACTCCCACATACAGAGTGGCCGCCGCTGGCACGGGAGGACCTGGCGGACTAACATTACTTGAATCACATCGATGAGTTCGGTGTTCCTCTCAAGGAGACTCCGTATGCGGCTCTGTAAAGTCTGCACTTCATCAGTTGATCCCCAGTCCAACCCCTTATTAACCCATTATGCGAGCTGAATTGGAGGGCCAGATCGGAACGCAGGTGTAGCTACCCACTTGGTACCGCGGGGTTCAGTGATGTAAAACCACTCCTGCTGCCATAAGTCGGAAGACTCTGAGAAGGATCCTTTTAGCCAAGGAGCATTGATGAGTTTGCTCATTGCAGCACCACCGCACTCCGCTTGTTTCCCGTTGACTGCCTTCGGCTTCACATTAAAGGTCTTAAGCCACAAGCCAAAGTGTGGGGGAATACGAAGGAAGGCCTCGCACGTGATAATGAACGCCGAGACGTGAAGGAAGGAGTCCGGAGTTAGATCGTGAAAATCTAGCCCGTAATAGAACATGAGCCCTCGAACAAAGGGGTGGAGCGCAAACCCTAGCCCTCGAAGGAAGTGGGCAATAAACATGACCCTCTCACTAGATCTGGGAGTGGGAATAACTTGCCCTTGGGCAGGAAGCCTGTGGGGGATTTCCGCGGTCAGGTATCTTGCTGCCCGGAGCTTCACGATATCCTCCTCTGTGACAGAAGAAGCCACCCACCGGCCTTGAGGGCTGGATCCAGACATGACTGGAAAGCTTGAAGCAACTAGATTGAACCTTGGGTGATGGAACTCGAGGTTGGAGAGGTTGAGGAAAGGTTTGATGCAGAAGGGAGGGACGGGTCTTAGCTCCTTTATAAAGGCGATGAATATCGAACGACCCCTCCTAGGCCTTAAAACTTGCCTACTCCTAAGGAATCATGCCAATCGAACGGTTGGGTTACCCACGCTCGTGTTGATGAGAATCCCGCAATAAGGGGACACGATCTCTGCTTCGACAAGATGTGCCAATAAAACCGCGTCTCGAAACATGGAGCGACAGGCCAAAAACGGTTCGAAATAATAACCGGGAAGGGACGTGATGTCACGCTACAGAAAAGTTGTCAGCGGATTGGACTCGTGAAATATTATACTCTCTGCGGTTGCGTGTGGGATTTGTTTTGCAGAGCCGGACACGTCCGTTGCGTCCGAAGACTGTGTTGGAGTATTCGGAGGAGGAACCCGCCTTGCAATGCCGAAGACAATCTGCGCGCCGGACACCTCGTCATTGAAGCCTGGTTCAGGGGATACTGAGGGAGTCCTGGACTAAGGGGTCCTCAGGCGTCCGACCTGTTAGACATGGGCTGGACTGATGGGCCGTGAAGATACGAAGACCGAAGACTTTCTCCCGTGTCCGGATGGGACTCTCCTTGGCGTGGAAGGCAAGCTTGGCATATGGATATGAAGATTCCCTTCTCTGTATAACCCTAGTCCCCTCCGGTGTCTATGTAAACCGGAGGGCTTAGTCCGTAGAGGACACAGAATAATCATAGTCATACATGCTAGACTTCTAGGGTTTTAGCCAATACGATCTCGTGGTAGATCAACTCTTGTAATACTCATATTCATCAAGATCAATCAAGCAGGAAGTAGGGTATTACCTCCATAGAGAGGGCCCGAACCTGGGTAAACATTGTGTCCCTTGTCTCCTGTTACCATCAACCTTAGACGCACAGTTCGGGACCCCCTACCCGAGATCCGCCGGTTTTGACACCGACAGGTGCACCTGGGGGCCCAGGCGCCCAGGTGGGTTGTGCCCACCTCGGTGGCCTCCCGCACCCCCTTTGCCCTATAAATTCACAAATATTCCGAAAACCCTTGGGGTTAACCTAGATCAGAAGTTCCGCCACCACAAGGCTCTATAGCCACCGAAAACCAATCTAGACCCTGTTCTGGCACCCTGCCGGAGGGGGGAATCATCTCCGGTGGCCATCTTCATCATCTCGGCGGCCACCACGATGAGGAGGGAGTAGTCCACCCTTAGGGCTGAGGGTTTGTACCAGTAGATATGTGTTTAAGCTCTCTCTCTCTCTCTCTCTCTCGTGTTCTTGAGATGTCATGATCTTGATGTATCGCGGGCTTTGTTAATATAGTCGGACCATATGGTGTTTTCCCCTCTCTATCTTGTTGTGATGAATTGAGTTTTTCCCTTTGATATTTCGTTGTTATCGGATTGAATACTTTTATGGATTTGAGAGCACTTGATATATGTCTTGCATATGAATACTCGTGGTGACAATGGGGTATCATATTGATTCACTTGATATATGTTTTGGCATTCAACTCGCGGATTCCCAAGGTGACATTGGGGTAATCTATGCATAGGGGTTGATGCACGTTCTTGTCTTTGTTTCTTCGGTAGAAATCTTGGGGCACTCTTTGAAGTTCTTTCTGTTGGATTGAATATTATGAATCTGAATTTGCTTTGGTGTTATTCTAGTACGAACTCTTGGTTAGATCGATCAAAAATAATAGCTTGGTGTTATTTTAGTATGAACTCTAGGATAGATTGATCAGAAAGAATAGCTTTGAGGTGGTTTCATACCCTACAAACAATTCCATCTTATGTTCTCCGCTAGATAGGAACTTTGGAGTGATTCTTCATCGCTCTTTGAGGCACGGTTATATGATCCAATTATATTAGCACTGTTGAGAGATTGCACTAGCGAAAGTACGGACCCTGGGCCTCATTTTCAAGCATTGCAATACCGTTTTTGTGCCCGTTTACTATTTGCTACCCTGCTGTTTTTATTTATTCAGATTATAAAAATATATTTCTACCATCCATATTACACTTTTATCACCATCTCTTCGCCGAACTAGTGCACCTATACAATTTGCCATTGTATTGGGTGTGTTGGGGACACAAGAGACTTTTTATTTGGTTGCAGGGTTGTTTGAGAGAGACCATCTTCATCCTACACCTCCCACGGATTGATAAACCTTAGGTCATCCACTTGAGGGAAAATTGCTACTGTCCTACAAAACTCTGCACTTGGAGGCCCAACATGTGTCTACAAGAATAAAGTTGCATAGTAGACATCAGCTATTACCTCGATTGTGAGGGGCCGAACCTGGGTAAACTCGTGTCTCCTGTCCCGTTCAACCCTGACAAGCTAACCACCATAGCGATGGCCTCGCACCTAAGTCCTTTCACTAGGGCATCTGCCATGACAAAACCACGACAATTGGCGCCCACCATGGGGCCTCAGCACGGTGGTTTCGAGTTCTTGAAGGCCACTTTCCCAGGGCTCGAGGGATACATCATCGGTAGCATGACCAAGAGTCGTCACGGCAAGCTCTAAATCGACGATGCCGGCTGGGGCCCCGAGGCCGACTCAATCGAGTACGGGTACCGGGTCCCCTTTGGCGGAATTCATGCCTTCATCGGCAAGATCGGCGGGTCTAAACCTGAGCCGACCATCTACACCAACATCGTTGAGCCGGCTCGGCGCGCGCAACCCGCCAAATCCCAAGCCACCCCGAAGCATGTCTTCGTAGGGTTTACGCAGGCATGGAACTTCTAGTGAATTCTGAGTCTGGAGGAGAGACTCTCATCTACTCAGATGGCGAGTCGTCGGCTGGAGAGACGGAATCAATCTACCGGCTTGAAGATGGCGGGCTTGGGGGCTGTTCCGATGGCGACAATATTCCGGACCCCTATGAGGCGCCGCACCGAGCTGCCATCTACATGGCAGGCACGATGCCGATCCAAAGTCAACAACCATGGAAGCAGCAGTGCAGTTGACCCATCTAGGGCGGCTCCTGGATCGTCCGGCTCAGCAACACCGCCGGCTCAGGTCCTGTTCGAGTTAACCACTGCCCTGACGAGCTTACTGGGAACCGAGGTTACCGTGGAAAACCAGGCACACCGTAATGTGGAAATTGTGAAGGTGCGGGATCAGATGACCAAGGCCCAGGTAGATCTCAACGCTGAGAACAATCGAATAGTTGTGTTGCAAGATTAGATCAGCGCAGAAATGTTGGGTTCTACGGTAGGGTGCATCGACTGCAAATCTAAATTTCCTACACATAAAACGACCAAGAACATGCTACAGGAGATGGATCACAGATTGTTACCACTAGATGCGCAATGCCATGGAGCAAAAGAAGAGTTGGGGCAACGCGTCCGCGTGGATCGTCTGCTCCTCGTCCGATCTCCCTCGAACAGCCCGTCGTCGGATCCCACGTACAAGTTTGCCGGAGCGGCGCAGGTGCACCGCCTCTAACAGTATTCGAGCGTGCAGAAGGAACACCGTGCGGCGGACTGCTAGGTCTGATCACACAATCGCCGGCGAGTGGAGGTGGATACTCGCAACACATGCAAACCCTAGTGACAGTTGTTGGGAAACGTAGCATGCAATTTCAAAAAAAATCCTACGCTCACGCAAGATCTATCTAGGAGATGCATAGCAACGAGAGGGGGAGAGTGTGTCTACGTACCCTCGTAGACCGAAAGCAGAAGCGTTTGACAATGCGGTTGATGTAGTCAAACTTCTTCTCGCTCCGACCGATCAAGCACCGAACATACGACACCTCCGAGTTCTGCACACGTTCATCTTGATGACGTTCCTCGAACTCTTGATCCAGCAAAGTGTCGACGGAGATGAGTTCCATCAACACGATGATGTGGTGATGGTGAAGTGATCCACGCAGGGCTTCGCCTAAGCACTACGGAGATATGACCGAGGGTGTAATCTTTGGAGGGAGGCGCCGCACACGGCTAACAGATGTTGTTGTGTGTTCTAGGCGCCTCGCCCCTCATATATATAGGTGGGAGGGAGAGGGAGCAGCCAAGGGGGCGCCCCAAGTAGGCTGAATCCTACTTGGGGTTCCTCCCCAATTCGCCCCCTTCCTTATTCATCGGACGGGAAAGGAAAGAGAGGGGGGAGGGAAGGAAGGGGGAGGCTGAATCCTCCCCTTTCCTTCTCCTTCCCCTCTTTCCTTCTCCTCCTATTTCGGCCTATATGGGGGTGCACCAGCCGGTCTGTCCCCCTCTTGGCCCATTAGGCCCATTAGTTGTCGGGGGGTGGTGCCCGGAACCCCTTCCGGTGACCCGATATGTACCCGGTACCCCCAGAACACTTCCGGTGTCTGAATATCATCGTCCTATATATGAATCTTTACCTCTCGACCATTTCGATACTCCTCGTCATGTCCGTGATCTCATCCGGGACTTCGAACAACATTCGGTCACCAAATCACATAACTCATACAATACAAAATCGTCATTGAATGTTAAGCGTGCGGACCCTACGGGTTCGAGAACTATGTAGACATGACCGAGACACCTCTCCAGTCAATAACCAACAGCGGAACCTGGATGCTCATATTGGTTCAACATATTCTACAAAGATCTTTATTGGTCGTATTGTAATGACAACATACGTTATTGTCTTTGTCATCGGTATGTTACTTGCCCGAGATTCGGTCGTCGGTATCTTCATACCTAGTTCAATCTCGTTACCGGCAAGTCTCTTTCCTCGTTCCGTAATACATCATTCTGCAACTAACTCATTAGTCACATTGCTTGCAAGGCTTCTTATGATGTGTATTACCGAGAGGACCCAGAGATACCTCTCCGATACTCGGAGTGACAAATCCTAATCTCGATCTATGCCAACCCAACGAACACCTTCGGAGATACCTGTAGAGCATCTTTATAATCACCCAGTTACATTGTGATGTTTGATAGCACACAGGGTATTCCTCCGGTATCTGGGAGTTGCATAGTCTCATAGTCAAAGGAATATGTATATGACATGAAGAAAGCAATAGCAATAAAACTTAACGATCATTATGCTAAGCTAACGGATGGGTCTTTTCCATCACATCATTTTCCTAATGATGTGATCCCATTCATCAAATGACAACACATGTCTATGGTTAGGAAACTAAACCATCTTTGATTAACGAGCTAGTCTAATAGAGGGTTACTAGGGACACTGTGTTTTGTCTATGTATCCACACATGTACAAGTTTCTGGTTAATACAATTCTAGCATGAATAATAAACATTTATCATGATATAAGGAAATATAAATAACAACTTTATTATTGCCTCTAGGGCATATTTCCTTCAGTCTCCCACTTGCACTAGAGTCAATAATCTAGATTACATTGTAATGATTCTAAGACCCATGTAGTCTTGGTGCTGATCATGTTTTACTCGTGGAAGAGGCTTAGTCAATGGATCTGCCACATTCAGATCCGTATGTATTTTGCAGATCTCTATGTCTCCCTCCTTGACTTGATCACGGATGGAGTTGAAGCGTCTCTTGATGTGTTTGGTTCTTTTGTGAAATCTGGATTCCTTTGCCAAGGCAATTGCTCCAGTATTGTCACACAAGATTTTCATTGGACCCGATGCACTAGGTATTACACCTATATCGGATATGAACTCCTTCATCCAGACTCCTTCATTCGCTGCTTCCGAAGCAGCTATGTACTCCGCTTCACACGTAGATCCCGCCATGACGCTCTGCTTGGAACTGTTGGGGAACGTAGTAATTTCAAAATTTTCCTACGCACACGCAAGATCATGGTGATGCATAGCAACGAGAGGGGAGAGTGTTGTCCACGTACCCTCGTAGACCGAAAGCGGAAGCGTTATCACAATGCGGTTGATGTAGTCGTACGTCTTCACGATCCGACCGATCAAGTACCGAACGCACGGCACCTCCGAGTTCAGCACACGTTTAGCTCGATGACGTCCCTCGAACTCCGATCCAGCCGAGTGTTGAGGGAGAGTTTCATCAGCACGACGGCGTGGTGACGATGATGATGTTCTACCGACGCAGGGCTTTGCCTAAGCTCCGCAACGATATTATCGAGGTGTAATATGGTGGAGGGGGGCACCGCACACGGCTAAAATATCGTATATCAATTGTGTGTTCAGAGGTGCCCCCTGCCCCCGTATATAAAGGAGCAAGGGGGAGGCTGGCTGGCCCTTGGGGCGCACCAAGGAGGGGGGGGGAGTCCTCCTCCTAGTAGGAGTAGGACTCCCCTTTCCTAGTCCAACTAGGAAGAGAGAAGGGGGAAGGAAAGAGAGGGAGAGGGAGAGGGAAAGAGGGGCCGCCCCCCTCCCCTAGTCCAATTCAGACTCCTCATGGGAGGGGCGCGCCACCTCCTGGGCTGCTGCCCTCTCTCTCCCCTCAGGCCCACTAAGGCCCAATACTTCCCCGGGGGGTTCCGGTAACCCCTCCGGCACTCCAGTTTTATCCGAAACTTCTCCGGAACACTTCTGGTGTCCGAATATAGTCGTCCAATATATCAATCTTTATGTCTCGACCATTTCGAGACTCCTCGTCATGTTCGTGATCACATCCGGGACTCCGAACAACCTTCGGTACATCAAAACATATAAACTCATAATATAACTGTCATCGTAACGTTAAGCGTGCGGACCCTACGGGTTCGAGAACTATGTAGACATGACCGAGACACCTCTCCGGTCAATAACCAATAGCGGAACCTGGATGCTCATATTGGTTCCTACATATTCTACGAAGATCTTTATCGGTCAGACCGCATAACAACATACGTTGTTCCCTTTGTCATCGGTATGTTACTTGCCCGAGATTCGATCGTCGGTATCTCGATACCTAGTTCAATCTCGTTACCGGCAAGTCTCTTTACTCGTTCCGTAATACACCATCCCGCAACTAACTCATTAGTCACAATGCTTGCAAGGCTTATAGTGATGTGCATTACCGAGTGGGCCCAGAGATACCTCTCCGACAATCGGAGTGACAAATCCTAATCTCGAAATACGCCAACCCAACAAGTACCTTTGGAGACACCTGTAGAGCACCTTTATAATCACCCAGTTACGTTGTGACGTTTGGTAGCACACAAAGTGTTCCTCTGGTAAACGGGAGTTGCATAATCTCATAGTCATAGGAACATGTATAAGTCATGAAGAAAGCAATAGCAACATACTAAACAATCGAGTGCTAAGCTAACGGAATGGGTCAAGTCAATCATGTCATTCTCCTAATGAGGTGATCCCGTTAATCAAATGACAACTCATGTCTATGGCTAGGAAACATAACCATCTTTGATTAACGAGCTAGTCAAGTAGAGGCATACTAGTGACACACTGTTTGTCTATGTATTCACACATGTATTATGTTTCCGGTTAATACAATTATAGCATGAATAATAAACATTTATCATGATATAAGGAAATAAATAATAGCTTAGAACTGCACCAACTGACAGTACAATGTAAATACGTATCCGGTTTGCGATTTAGAATCGTCCGGATCCGTGTCAAAGCTTGCATCAACGTTACCACTTACGATGAGCTCTTTGTCACCTCCATAAACGAGAAGCATATCCTTAGTCCTTTTCAGGTATTTCAGGATGTTCTTGACCACTGTCCAGTGATCCACTCCTGGATTACTTTGGTACCTCCCTGCTAAACTTATAGCAAGGCACACATCAGGTCTGGTACACAGCATGCATACATGATAGAGCCTATGGCTGAAGCATAGGGAACATCTTTCATCTTCTCTCTATCTTCTGCAGTGGTCGGGCATTGAGTCTTACTCAATCTCACACCTTGTAGTACAGGCAAGAACCCTTTCTTTGCTTGATCCATTTTGAACTTCTTCAAAACTTTGTCAAGGTATGTGCTTTGTGAAAGTCCAATTAAGCGTCTTGATCTATCTGTATAGATCTTAATGCCTAATATATATGCAGCTTCACCGAGGTCTTTCATTGAAAAACTCTTATTCAAGTATCCCTTTATGCTATCCAGAAATTCTATATCATTTCCAATCAGCAATATGTCATCCACATATAATACCAGAAATGCTACTGAGCTCCCACTCACTTTCTTGTAAATACAGGCTTCTCCAAAAGTCTGTATAAAACCAAATGCTTTGATCACACTATAAAAGCGTTTATTCCAACTCCGAGAGGCTTGCACCAGTCCATAAATGGATCGCTGGAGCTTGCACACTTTGTTAGCTCCCTTTGGATCGACAAAACCTTCCGGTTGCATCAAATACAACTCTTCTTCCAGAAATCCATTCAGGAATGCAGTTTTGACATCCATTTGCCAAATTTCATAATCATAAAATGCGGCAATTGCTAACATGATTCGGACAGACTTAAGCATCGCTACGGGTGAGAAGGTCTGATCGTAGTCAATCCCTTGAACTTGTCGAAAACCTTTCGCAACAAGTCGAGCTTTATAGACAGTAACATTACCATCAGCGTCAGTCTTCTTCTTGAAGATCCATTTATTTTCAATGGTTTGCCGACCATCGGGCAAGTCAACCAAAGTCCATACTTTGTTCTCATACATGGATCCCATCTCGGATTTCATGGCTTCAAGCCATTTTGCGGAATCTGGGCTCACCATCGCTTCTTCATAGTTCGTAGGTTCGTCATGGTCTAGTAACATAACCTCTAGAACAGGATTACCGTACCACTCTGGTGCGGATCTTGATCTAGTTGACCTACGAGGTTCAGTAATAACTTGATTTGAAGTTTCATGATCATCATCATTAACTTCCTCACTAATTGGTGTAGGTGTCGTAGAAACTGATTTCTGTGATGATCTACTTTCCAATAAGGGAGCAGGTACAGTTACCTCATCAAGTTCTACTTTCCTCCCACTCACTTCTTTCGAGAGAAACTCCTTCTCTAGAAAGGATCCATTCTTAGCAACGAATGTCTTGCCTTCGGATCTGTGATAGAAGGTGTACCCAACAGTCTCCTTTGGGTATCCTATGAAGACACATTTCACCGATTTAGGTTCGAGCTTATCAGGTTGAAGTTTCTTCACATAAGCATCGCAACCCCAAACTTTAAGATACGACAACTTTGGTTTCTTGCCAAACCATAGTTCATAAGGTGTCGTTTCAACGGATTTTGATGGTGCCCTATTTAGAGTGAATGCAGCCGTCTCTAAAGCATAACCCTAAAACGATAGCGGTAAATCTGTAAGAGACATCATATATCGCACCATATCTAGTAAAGTACGATTACAACGTTCGGACACACCATTACGCTGTGGTGTTCCGGGTGGCGTGAGTTGCGAAACTATTCCGCATTGTTTCAAATGAAGACCAAACTCATAACTCAAATATTCCCCTCCACGATCAGATCGTAGAAACTTTATTTTCTTGTTACGATGATTTTCAACTTCACTCTGAAATTCTTTGAACTTTTCAAATGTTTCAGACTTATGTTTCATTAAGTAGATATACCCATATCTGCTCAAATCATCTGTGAAGGTGAGAAAATAACGATATCCGCCATGAGCCTCAATATTCATCGGCCCACATACATCTGTATGTATGATTTCCAATAAATCTGTTGCTCTCTCCATAGTTCCGGAGAACGGTGTTTTAGTCATCTTGCCCATGAGGCACGGTTCGCAAGTACCAAGTGATTCATAATCAAGTGATTCCAAAAGTCCATCAGTATGGAGTTTCTTCATGCGCTTTACACCGATTTGACCTAAACGGCAGTGCCACAAATAAGTTGCACTGTCATTATCAACTCTGCATCTTTTGGCTTCAACATTATGAATATGTGTGTCACTACTATCGAGATTCATTAAAAATAGACCACTCTTCAAGGGTGCATGACCATAAAAGATATTATTCATATAAATAGAACAACCATTATTCTCTGATTTAAATGAATAACCGTCTCGCATCAAACAAGATCCAGATATAATGTTCATGCTCAACGCTGGCACCAAATAACAATTATTTAGGTCTAATACTAATCCCGAAGGTAGATGTAGAGGTAGCGTGCCGACGGCGATCACATCGACTTTGGAACCATTTCCCACGCGCATCGTCACCTCGTCCTTAGCCAATCTTCGCTTAATCCGTAGCC
Source organism: Triticum aestivum (assembly GCF_018294505.1). Lineage (NCBI taxonomy): Eukaryota > Viridiplantae > Streptophyta > Magnoliopsida > Poales > Poaceae > Triticum > Triticum aestivum. The sequence goes on along the minus strand of NC_057814.1, from coordinate 362,292,389 downwards.
CCTGTTTCGAGTTGCAAATATTAGCAACAGAACCAGTATCAAATACCCAGGTGCTACTGCGAGCATTAGTAAGGTACACATCAATAACATGTATATCACATATAGCTTTGTTAACCTTGCCATCCTTCTTATCCGCCAAATACTTGGGGCAGTTCCGCTTCCAGTGACCAGTCTGCTTGCAGTAGAAGCACTCAGTTTCAGGCTTAGGTCCAGACTTGGGATTTCTTCTCCTGAACAGCAACTTGCTTGCTGTTCTTCTTGAAGTTCCCCTTCTTCTTCCCTTTGCCCTTTTTCTTGAAACTAGTGGTTTTACTGACCATCAACACTTGATGCTCCTTTTTGATTTCTACCTCCGCTGCCTTTACCATTACGAAGAGCTCGGGAATTGTCTTATCCATCCCTTGCCTGTTATAGTTCATCACGAAGCTCTTGTAGCTTGGTGGCAGTGATTGAAGAATTCTGTCAATGACGCTATCATCCGGAAGATTAACTCCCAGTTGAATCAAGTGATTATTATACCCAGACATTTTGAGTATATGCTCACTGACAGAACTATTCTCTTCCATCTTGCAGCTGTAGAACTTATTGGAGACTTCATATCTCTCAATCCGGGCATTTGCTTGAAATATTAACTTCAACTCCTGGAACATCTCATATGCTCCATGATGTTCAAAACGTCGTTGAAGACCCGGTTCTAAGCCGTAAAGCATGGCACACTGAACTATCGAGTAGTCATCAGCTTTGCTCTGCCAGACGTTCATAACTTCTGGTGTTGCTCTTGCAGGAGGCCTGGCACCTAGCGGTGCTTCCAGGACGTAATTCTTCTGTGCAGCAATGAGGATAATCCTCAAGTTACGGACCCAGTCCGTGTAATTGCTACCATCATCTTTCAACTTTGCTTTCTCAAGGAACGCATTAAAATTCAACGGAACAACAGTACGGGCCATTTATCTACAATTAACATAGACAAGCAAGATACTATCAGGTACTAAGTTCATGATAAATTTAAGTTCAATTAATCATATTACTTAAGAACTCCCACTTAGATAGACATCCCTCTAATCATCTAAGTGATTACGTGATCCAAATCAACTAAACCATGTCCGATCATCACGTGAGATGGAGTAGTATCAATGGTGAACATCACTATGTTGATCATATCTACTATATGATTCACGCTCGACCTTTCGGTCTCCGTGTTCCGAGGCCATATCTGCATATGCTAGGCTCGTCAAGTTTAACCTGAGTATTCCGCGTGTGCAACTGTTTTGCACCCGTTGTATTTGAACGTAGAGCCTATCACACCCGATCATCACGTGGTGTCTCAGCACGAAGAACTTTCGCAACGGTGCATACTCAGGGAGAACACTTTTATCTTGAAATTTTAGTGAGAGATCATCTTATAATGCTACCGTCAATCAAAGCAAGATAAGATGCATAAAAGATTAACATCACATGCAATCAATATAAGTGATATGATATGGCCATCATCATCTTGTGCTTGTGATCTCCATCTCCGAAGCACCGTCATGATCACCATCGTCACCGGCGTGACACCTTGATCTCCATCATAGTATCGTTGTCGTCTCGCCAACTTATTGCTTTTACGACTATCGCTACCGCTTAGTGATAAAGTAAAACAATTACATGGCGATTGCATTGCATACAATAAAGCGACAACCATATGGCTCCTGCCAGTTGCCGATAACTCGGTTACAAAACATGATCATCTCATACAATAAAATATAGCATCATGTCTTGACCATATCACATCACAACATGCCCTGCAAAAACAAGTTAGACATCCTCTACTTTGTTGTTGCAAGTTTTATGTGGCTGCTACGGGCTTAGCAAGAACCGTTCTTACCTACGCATCAAAACCACAACGATAGTTTGTCAAGTTGGTGTTGTTTTAACCTTCGCAAGGACCGGGCGTAGCCACACTCGGTTCAACTAAAGTGAGAGAGACAGACACCCGCCAGTCACCTTTAAGCAACGAGTGCTCGCAACGGTGAAACCAGTCTCGCGTAAGCGTACGCGTAATGTCGGTCCGGGCCGCTTCATCTCACAATACCGCTGAACCAAAGTATGACAAGCTGGTAAGCAGTATGACTTATATCGCCCACAACTCACTTGTGTTCTACTCGTGCATAGCATCAACGCATAAAACCAGGCTCGGATGCCACTGTTGGGGAACGTAGTAATTTCAAATTTTTCCTACGCACACGCAAGATCATGGTGATGCATAGCAACAAGAGGGGAGAGTGTTGTCCACGTACCCTCGTAGACCGAAAGCGGAAGCGTTATCACAACGCGGTTGATGTAGTCGTACGTCTTCACGATCCGACCGATCAAGTACCGAACGCACGGCACCTCCGAGTTCAGCACACGTTCAGCTCGATGACGTCCCTCGAACTCCGATCCAGCCGAGTGTTGAGGGAGAGTTTCGTCAGCACGACGGCGTGGTGACGATGATGATGTTCTACCGACGCAGGGCTTCGCCTAAGCTCCGCAACGATATTATCGAGGTGTAATATGGTGGAGGGGGGCACCGCACACGGCTAAAATATCGTATATCAATTGTGTGTTCAGAGGTGCCCCCCTGCCCCCGTATATAAAGGAGCAAGGGGGGAGGCCGGCTGGCCCTTGGGGCGCACCAAGGAAGGGGGGGGAGTCCTCCTCCTAGTAGGAGTAGGACTCCCCTTTCCTAGTCCAACTAGGAAGAGAGAAGGGGGAAGGAAAGAGAGGGAGAGGGAGAGGGAAAGAGGGGCCGTCCCCCCTCCCCTAGTCCAATTCAGACTCCTCATGGGAGGGGGCGCGCCACCTCCTGGGCTGCTGCCCTCTCTCTCCCCTCAGGCTCACTAAGGCCCAATACTTCCCCGGGGGGTTCCGGTAACCCCTCCGGCACTCCGGTTTTATCCGAAACTTCTCCGGAACACTTCCGGTGTCCGAATATAGTCGTCCAATATATCAATCTTTATGTCTCGACCATTTCGAGACTCCTCTTCATGTCCGTGATCACATCCGGGACTCCGAACAACCTTCGGTACATCAAAACATGTAAACTCATAATATAACTGTCATCGTAACGTTAAGCGTGCGGACCCTACGGGTTCGAGAACTATGTAGACATGACCGAGACACCTCTCCGGTCAATAACCAATAGCGGAACCTGGATGCTCATATTGGTTCCTACATATTCTACGAAGATCTTTATCGGTCAGACCGCATAACAACATACGTTGTTACCTTTGTCATCGGTATGTTACTTGCCCGAGATTCGATCGTCGGTATCTCGATACCTAGTTCAATCTCGTTACCGGCAAGTCTCTTTACTCGTTCCGTAATACATCATCCCGCAACTAACTCATTAGTCACAATGCTTGCAAGGCTTATAGTGATGTGCATTACCGAGTGGGCCCAGAGATACCTCCCCGACAATCGGAGTGACAAATCCTAATCTCGAAATACGCCAACCCAACAAGTACCTTTGGAGACACCTGTACAGCACCTTTATAATCACCCAGTTACGTTGTGACGTTTGGTAGCACACAAAGTGTTCCTCCGGTTAACGGGAGTTGCATAATCTCATAGTCATAGGAACATGTATAAGTCATGAAGAAAGCAATAGCAACATACTAAACGATCGAGTGCTAAGCTAACGGAATGGGTCAAGTCAATCACGTCATTCTCCTAATGAGGTGATCCCGTTAATCAAATGACAACTCATGTCTATGGCTAGGAAACATAACCATCTTTGGTTAACGAGCTAGTCAAGTAGAGGCATACTAGTGACACACTGTTTGTCTATGTATTCACACATGTATTATGTTTCCGGTTAATACAATTCTAGCATGAATAATAAACATTTATCATGATATAAGGAAATAAATAATACTTTATTATTGCCTCTAGGGCATATTTCCTCCAGGAACTACACTAATTGACAGCTCCACCATTCAATATAAATACATATCCGGTTTGTGACTTAGAGTCATCCGGATCAGTGTCAAAGCTAGCATCGACATAACCATTTGCGATGAGCTCTTTGTCACCTCCATAAACGAGAAACATATCCTTAGTCCTTTTCAGGTTCTTCAGGATGTTCTTGACTGTTGTCTAGTGATCCACTCCCGGATTACTTTGGTACCTCCCTGCCAGACTTATAGCAAGGCACACATCAGGTCTCGTACACAACATAGCATACATGATAGAACCTATGGCTGAGGCATAGGGAATGACTTTCATTTCTCTCTATCTTCTGCAGTGGTAGGGCATTGAGTCCGACTCAACTTCACACCTTGTAACACAAGCAAGAAACCTTTCTTTGACTGATCCATTTTGAACTTCTATCAAGGTATGTGCTTTGTGAAAGTCCAATTAAGCATCTTGATCTATCTCTATAGATCTTGGTGCCTAATATATAAGCAGCTTCACCGAGGTCTTTCATTGAAAAATCTTATTCAAGTATCCTTTTATGCCATCCAGAAATTCTACATCATTTCCAATCAACAATATGTCATCCACATATAATATTAGAAATTCTACAAAGCTCCCATTTACTTTCTTGTAAATACAAGCTTCTCTGAAAGTCTGTATAAAACCATATGCTTTGATCACCTCATCTAATCGTATATTCCAACTCCGAGATGCTTGCACCAGTCCATAATTGGATCGCTGGATCTTGCACACTTTTTTAGCACCTTTAGGATCGACAAAACCTTCTGGTTGCATCATATACAACTCTTCTTTAAGAAATCCATTACGGAATGCAGTTTTGACGTCCATTTGCCAGATTTCATAATCATAAAATGCGGCAATTGCTAACATGATTCGGACAGACGTAAGCATTGCTACGGGTGAGAAAGTCTCATTGTAGTCAACTCCTTGAACTTGTCAAAAACCTTTCGCAACAAGTCGAGCTTTGTAGACAGTAACATTACCGTCAGCGTTAGTCTTCTTCTTGAAGATCCATTTATTTTCTATGGCTTGCCGATCATCGGGCAAGTCAACCAAAGTCCACACTTTGTTATCATACATGGATCCCATCTCAGATTTCATGGCCTCAAGCCATTTCGCGGAATCTGGGCTCATCATCGCTTCCTTATAGTTCGTAGGTTCGTCATGGTCTAGTAACATGACTTCCAGAACAGGATTACCATACCACTCTGGTGCGGACCGTACTCTGGTTGACCTATGAGGTTCGGTAGTAACTTGATCTGAAGTTTCATGATCATCATCATTAACTTCCTCACTAATTGGTGTAGGCATCACTGGAACTGATTTATGTGATTAACCATTTTCCAATTCGAGAGAAGGTACAATTAACTCATCAAGTTATACTTTCCTCCCACTCACTTCTTTCGAGATAAACTCCTTCTCTAGAAAGGATCCATTCTTAGCAACGAATATCTTGCCTTCGGATCTCTGATAAAATTTGTACCCAACAGTTTCTTTTGGGTATCCTATGAAGACACATTTCTCCGATTTGGGTTCGAGCTTATCAGGTTGAAGCTTTTTCACATAAGCATCGCAGCCCCAAACTTTAAGAAATGACAGCTTAGGTTTCTTGCCAAACCACAGTTCATATGGTGCCGTCTCAACGGATTTAGACGGTGCCCTATTTAACGTGAATGCAGCCGTCTCTAAAGCATATCCCCAAAATGATAGTGGTAAATTGGTAAGGGACATCATAGATCGTACCATATCTTATAAAGTACGGTTACGATGTTTGGACACACCATTACACTGTGGTGTTCCAGGTGGCGTGAGTTGTGAAACTATTCCACATTGTTTTAAATAAAGGCCAAACTCGTAACTCAAATATTCGCCTCCGTGATCAGATCGTAGAAACTTTATTTTCTTATCACGATGATTCTCTACTTCACTCTGAAATTCTTTGAATTCAAATGTTTCAGACTTGTGTTTAATCGAGTAGATATACCCATATCTGATCAAATCATCTGTGAAGGTAAGAAAATAGCGATACCCGCCGCGAGCCTTAACACTCATCGGACCGCATACATCAGTATGTATTATTTCTAATAAGTCAGTGGCTCGCTCCATTGTTCCGGAGAATGGAGTTCTAGTCATCTTGCCCATGAGGCATGGTTCGCAAGCATCAAATGATTCATAATCAAGTGATTCCAAAAGTCCATCCGCATGCAGTTTCTTCATGCGCTTTGCACCAATATGACCTAAACGGCAGTGCCACAAATATGTTGCACTATCATTATCAACTTTGAATCTTTTGGCATCAATATTATGAATATGTGTATCACCACGATCGAGATTCAACAAAAATAGACCACTCTTCAAGGGTGCATGACCATAAAAGATATTACTCATATAATTAGAACAACCATTATTCTCTTATTTAAATAAATAACCGTCTCGCATTAAACAAGATCCAGATATAATGTTCATGCTCAGCGCTAGCACCAAACAATTTTTCAGGTCTAAAACTAATCCCAAAGGTAGATGTAGAGGTAGCGTGCTGACGACGATCACATCGACCTTGAAACCATTTCTGACGCGCATCGTCTCCTCGTCCTTAGCCAATCTTCGTTTAATCCGTAGCCCCTGTTTCAAGTTATAAATATGAGCAACCGAACCAGTATCAAATACCCAGGCGCTACTACGAGCATTAGTAAGGTACACATCAATAACATGTATATCACATATACCTTTGTTCACTTTGCCATCCTTCTTATCTGCCAAATACTTGGGGCAGTTCCGCTTCCAGTGACCAGTCCCTTGCAATATAAGCACTCAGTTCAGGCTTAGGTCCAGATTTGGGCTTCTTCCCTGGAGTGGCAACTTGCTTGCCATTCTTCTTGAAGTTCCCCTTCTTTTCTTTGCCCTTTTTCTTGAAACTAGTGGTCTTGTTAACCATCAACACTTGATGCTCCTTCTTGATTTCTACCTCCGCAGCTTTGAGCATTCACTGGTACGCGTCGGTGCTATACAAACGGTTTTTAACCCCTTTCCGCAATGGCATTTGGAACCGTCGCCAAGTGAGTGTGGGCGATAGGGGGGTCCTTCCCACACGACCCAGAAACCGTCGGGGATATGCCCTCCTGGCACACACGCTCGGCAAAATGAGGTCTTGTGTGACCGACGAGCGCTTAAATACGGTTATACGTATAGTAGAGCTAAAAAATACAATTATATACTCGAAATTGTTTCCGGTCGCAAGTACATCCCACACAGTTAGTCCTCGCTAAACGTTTCCGTTCGTATGTACATCCCACACAGTCGCTCCAAGGAAAATGTTTCCGTTCGCGGGTACATCAGACACAATTTTCCCCGTTAAATTGTTTGTGATAGCGTTGCCATTGCACATGATATTAAAAAATTTATCGTTTGCATTATTGAATGCATCACACACGGTGCGTAGAAGAAACAGTGTGGCAAAGGCTGTCCATCACACACAGTTTTTATGTGGTAAACGTTTGCGCAAGGTGGCCTAACGCAAACAATTTTCAAGAGGATGTCGTTTGTGCAATGGAGATTGATCGCACACATAGTGAATCCTAGAAAAGTGTCTGATCTCCACATCTATCACAGACGTTTCGCTTTCGCAAACCATGTGCAGTGTAATACCTAATTAATACCTAATTAAAAAATCACATGTTCTGAATTTGAAAGTAGGCAATCACTTATTTCATATCCAACCATGTTTATTACAAATATAGGTTCAACCAGGAATGCATAATTCGATGCACAGGTACATATACTGAAGAACTACAGAAGCACCAAGTAAAGAATGATGAACCACAGTTGTACTAAAGACTGTAAAGAGAGAGGCGAAAGACATTCTGGTTGCTGGAGAAGGTGAAGCGGAATGCCCATATTGTGCCCTCCTCCATGCGTAATGCGTGCATGACTATAGGCCAACCCCTTATGATGGTTGCCCGTCTATCCTTCACTATCTTCATTACGACTTCTCGATGCTCATTGTAGTTTGGATGAAATAATTTAACCTTCATTGCATGTCCACCAATCATGTACTGTCGAAGGTAATCTTGAGTGAACTGCTTTGAGAACTACAGCGAACGAAAAAGATTCAGACATTGTTGTCTAACAACTCATTATGGGCAGTAAAAAGAGAAGGCTGCAGAGTTTGTAGTTACCATCCTATAGTTCTCTGTTGTGTTGGATAGAGCATAAACAAATAACTTGCTTGCCACCATTCGTATCTTTTTTGCTAATAATCCTTATCAGTTTCCTCACTTGATGCTTGTTCGCGAATATCTCATTGCCCCATACGCAAAAAGGGTCGATGCGTGGATCCTTTCCAAGGGCATACGTACCTACAAGCAACAAGTCAATATTAGAATCTAACAAGCCGAGGGATTAAGCTAACCTCGACGGAAAATGGTGGCCACTCCCGTTGTTGTCCTGCATAAGTAGTGGAAAGGCATGATAAGTACAACAACCTTAACATCAAACCAATATAGCAAAGGTAAACAACATCACCTCCAAATGATAGCTTGAATGTGTTGGTTTCAGCATGCTGTTAAAGCAGATATAAAATAGAAGGCAACGTTACCGATAGCAGGCTTAACAGCCATCAAATATTGCAATTCAAACTGGTATTGTTGAAAATGAATAGAACGTAGGAATGCTTAAACATCACATTGGATAAATGTGTAAAACTGAAATAAAGGGCATGTGTTAACTACACTAGGCATAACTAGAACCAAATATAGCCGTTTAAACTGGTATTGATGCAGTCGAGCGGCACAGTTCTGACTTGCACATAATGAACAACACATTATGAATGACTGAAATAAACAAGGCATAAATGATCAGTATAACAACCAAATATAGCCATTGAAAACTGGACAGAGTCTCACTGCAACCAACCTAACAAGCAAATACAGATAAATAGGGCATATGCTTGAAAACTGGACAAATGCTCACTGCAACCAACCTAACAAGTAGATACAGATAAACAAGGGATCTGCTTGAAAATTGGACAAATGCTAAAAAAAGCAACCTAACAACCAAATACAGATAAACAAGGCATCTGCTTGATAACTGGACAAATGCTCACCACAACCAAACTAAGAACCAAATACATATAACAAGGCATCTGCTCGATAACTAAAAAATGCTCATTGCAACCAACCTAACAACCAAATATAGATAAACAAGGCATCTATTCACTATAAACAACCAAATATAGCCATTCGTGAAACTAAAGTGGACAATTCATACTTAAACATCACATTAGCCCTATTGAATAATACATTTTTGCATAACTGAAATTAAACACGACACAATTAAAGCACCGCACGGCAAATGCTACAACAACAAAGGGTATGGGTTGGCAAGCTAGAAAAGGCAAGATTTGCTGATAGGATGTTGCCTCACATTTCATGGACGGGATCCTTCCAGTTGGAAGAGCACAGACCCATGGTGCACTCTCTGATGTCACATATAGGCTGTTTCACCTTGGAAGAACCTTCGTGGGTGCCCTCCTCGTGGTCATGGTCGGTCGATGAGATCTGACTTGGCAATTGAGGATCCCAAGCCGCCACCGTAGAACGTGTCCTTCAGAAATGACAAAATGGGCTCGATGGCGTATAAGGATCGCAAATCCTTGACCGCTTGGTGGAGGAGATCAGCAAAAGGGCCGTCGAAGAGATCGACGGTGGTTGAACCAGAGGGGTTGGGGATGGACCACTTAACCTGTGACATGGCCCGCGTGAAGCCGTCGTTGTGGACGAGCTTGATGTCGTAGCCAGCTTTCCCGAGATACAGTAATACGCTAGCCCGCTGACATGAAGCCTTCGGCATGCCAACATAGTCAACGTCTTCGTTGGCTTCCGCGGCGACGTGTTGCTCTGGGATCGACAGGTCGGGGCGAACGGCGGCCACCTCGCCAACGTCCGCCGGAGAGGCCATGATAAACCTCTTCTTGGACGAACGCTCGTCGGGCTCCCCAGGATACGTGGTCGAGCTTAGCCTGCGACATTCTAGAGCAGGGGATGTGGATCTGGCGGGGAGGGACACCGCAGGCCTCATCTAAAAACTCAGGGGAGTGGGGCGACGGTATGGGAATCGCTGGGTAACCTGAACTTTATTATCTAAGCTAGGAGGAACTGGCAGATCGGCAGGGGTTGGCGGCGGCACCGGCGGTGGCCGCGAGCTAGGGTTCGAGGGGGGGAGGGGGCCGGGTGGGGGGACTATGGAGGGGTGTTTGAGGATATGCCGCGGCTACTGAAAATTTTAGTAATGGTGGGTGGAGATGGTGGTAGACGAGGGAGGGCGGCGGTTCAAATGCCTCGGCTACTGCAGTTTTACTATAAGGTCGGTGCTGGAGTAGTGTGGGCGACGGTTGAAGTACGGCGGCTACTAAAATTTGGGTAAAGGAATTGATGCGGGGCGGGAGTGCCCAAGATCGCGCATAGTCCAATAACAATATGCGTGTATGATAATAAGGAAAAGTGGCAGAACCGCCGATTTTTGCAACGCTCAAGGAGGGTAGTTTGTCTTTATATTTCTAGCTAGCTGCTCTATCGCACACGGTTCGTCCTAATTTCCAAATAAACTTACCCGCCTTCAGCTTGCGCGGGTGGTGATTTTACAGCGCACTTGCATTGCACACAGTTAAGCCAGTACCTCCACCCTTTGCTCGCGCTTGCACGGTCGTGGTGATTTTACAGCGCACTTGCATCGCACACGGTTGAGCCAGTACCTCCACCTTCGCCCACGCTAGCGCAGTCGTCGTGATTCACAGCGCACTTGCATCGCACACGGTTAAGAAATTATACCTGTGTCCGTTGAGCGTCATCAGAGTCTTTGCAACAAAAAAATGTTAGAGAGGGTCAGAAGACAGCCACACCAGCATGCGGCCCAAATATATATGAGTGAAAAGGGTGGTCTGTGATGTTCAAAATTCCAATGCACAACTTTGACCCCGTGGTTGGGCGCGTCGTCGAAGATCGATGAGAGGGGCCAAAAGTCAAGAATCACCTGGAAGTGGCCAAATATATGTAGGAATATTGGGGATGTTTAAAACTTTAAATACACAATGCATAACTTTGGTGGCACCTTCCTCGCAAACCCGAAAGCACCTTGGATATATCTATAATGACATAATGTGGTAGCTAGCTAGGATGCTTGGCCCACCACCTCCCACTTCGTGTTAGCGGGGCAGATGCCCGTAATGATCGATACTTTGGTCATACATGCATGTTGCCATGACCTACCATAAGACGGACCAATGAATCTATCATTTGGTCAAACGACATCTGTTGTTGTCGATAAACCGCTTGGGCCAATAGATTGAACCATCATAAAAATCGCACGAGAGGGACCACAAAACCATCACCTCTTGCATGCAGCCCAAAATGATGTACGTTGGGAAGGGGTGATGTGTGTTTTCAATATAGAATAATGTACAATTTAGATGTGGTGCCTACCTCTCGATACAGACAACAACCATGAAGACAAGGTAGTTAAGGACAAGATACGCAGGGTATGATGTAGGTCGAACCCAGCAATCCGAGCATGTGGGAGGTAATCCTGACAACGCATGAGCTCAAGCTTTGGTTGAGCGACATGTGACGGTGACCAGCCCTAACATGAACTAGGAGGAATCCATTCATGGCCAACACATACCCCTCTTTATCAGTCAAAGGGATGATATATATACACTCGGGGAGCCCACAGATATGCGCGTCGTCACAAAAAACCGCACAAGGGAGACATGGTCGATCAGAAGACCCCGTATACACTGCATGCGGCCCGAAAATATGTATGGGTACGGTGGTGTATGATGTGTTTAAATCTCGAATGCACAACTTTGATGGGCCACCAACTAGATTACAAACTGAACACCGTACCCGACTCCAAGCCTGGTTCAATATGTACGATGTCGGTTTCCCAACTTCGAGGTGGCGGCGGGGGTCGTCCCACACATGCACTCAAACTTTATTTGGTCTAGCATGGGACACATCTATACCCCTATATAGTGTGCGAATAACTTTGAAAGTTGGTCGTTGGATGAAGCCAATCCGACGGTACGGAGATGGCAAATCCGAGCAATACTGGCCGTTGGATATCATCTACATTCCACCAGATTCTGCCACACGTGCAATCTAGAATACTCCATGGTTGAACTTAAGCATAATGCACAAACCTCAAAACACAAGCACTTCTCCTTTGTTCTAGAATATTCCATATCTTAATTGCCCAAGCTTTTTTTCTAAATGAATTGTCACCTTTTGTTTTTAATTTGTGCTTTACAATGCACAATTCCATGAATCTTAAAATAGTTTTTTTAATAAAACTAATTGATTTTGGATGAGATGAACTAGAAGAATTAAACGAACATCTACATCATGCATATATGACTCAAAGCTTACATGCTATAGTGTGGTATTTATTCATAATTTGGTTACCAAATCTCATGCGTGCAATGCACGTGTACCTTACTAGTATCAATAGGAAACCATCATGGTCAAACCCTTCTCGTTGTTGGGTCAAAGGGATAGATTGTGTGGGGCCCCCTAATTGACGGTAAAGGATAGTATATATACCTTGGGGAGCCCACAGATATGTTCCGCGTCTATAAGCCGCACAAGGGAGACATGCTCGATAAGAACACCCTGCCCCCTATACCTTGCATGCGACCTGAAAAAGGTTTATATAATCGCCATGACAGGTCAAGTCAATCATTCTTTAATTTTTTAGAGCAAAAAATAACCCATAAAAACATAGTCTACAAATTAGCAAAACAAGGACCCCAAGGTTTATATATTTGCCATGATAGGTCACTATAGAGATATATTATATCTCTATAATAACCGTGTCATGACATTTAAATGAAGTTTGAGATATGCAACTTCCCACCGGGTCACCCATCCTTGGACTACTCCAGCCCGACCATGCTTAACTTCTGCGTTCTATTCGACTAGGCTAGCGGATGGGAAGCCGCCCCTTGCTGATGGGAATTGCCTCCTTGCCATTAAGGCGTTTCACGCTGGTCACCCTATGGGACCTACTCCCTCCTATCACACACATTTGTGCTTTTAGAAATTGTGTGGGATATTTACATGGCCGGTGTGTCGCCGCTAGCCTTCAATGAGCACTGACACTGGTAGCGGGAAAACGATGGGAGAAGAGGCGGGATACTGACAAGAGGAGTGGCAAGAAATGGTAGCCTGTTTAGAAAACGTAGTAGAGAAGGGAGTGTGAGCTAGCACGACGCATGCACACAGTGCTTACCCATGTACTACATGTGCTGTCGAAAGGGCCGAGGGTTGCCGTTCGATCTGGGAGCATCCAACGGTGCACACGTACGATCCATGGGGTTTGGGTTCTGGCCAATCAGAACGCACGACTTAGATCGCGCGCGCAGCAGGGGAGGGGGGCATCGGCCACGGTTTGGTAGGCACACGACTTTTGTGAGTGAACCGTGTGCTATTTGAAAACATTCTATGAGAAGAATCTCAGTTTTTAAATCCCCGTAAGTCCAAAACTCACTCGAAAATCGTGAAACCTAGCATGGTGTCATGACATGGCACATATATGTCGAGGATTTTTTTGTCCATTTTGGCGCAAGTTTTATTACAAGCCTCTTACAAACCGGAGCTTCTCTCAAAGAAACCTCGTGGTTCTGATAGGGAAACGTGTCCCCCTTGTGGGCGAACGTAATTACTGCCTCTTTTCGCCTTCTATTTTCTTCTACGGGCAACATGGAACGACAGGATATCCGTGCTGAAATTTAAACTTATTCAGGGTTTGTTTGGCCTTTTTATACACTAATTGAGTTTCCTAGGCATTTAATGTCCATAATTCAAATTTGAACTTCAAATACATACTCCAGTTCACCAAAATGGTTAGAAAATTTATACATGTGTCCTTGGGTGCATGTTTAGGTCCCATGCCAGGAATGGGAACGAATTACAACCGTACCGGCGTCCTGGCTCATCCTCAAACATTTGGAATCTCGGTTTTTAAATCCCCATAAATCCAAAACTCACCAGAAACTCATCAAAGGTGGCATGGTGTCATGTCATGGCACATATATTTCATGGTAAAAACATTGCCAATTTGGGCCAAGCTTTATTACAAACCTCTTAGGAACTGGAGCTTCTCTCAAAGAATCCTCGTGGTTCCGATAGGGAAACGTGTTCCCCTTGTGGGCGAAATGTAATCACTGCCTCTTTTCGCCTTGTATTTTCTTCCACGGGCAACATGGAACAACATGATATCCGTGCTGAATTTTAAACTTATTCAGGGTTCATTTGGCCTTTTTATACACTAATTGAGTTTCCTAGGCATTTAATGTCCATAATTCAAATCTGAACTACAAATACATGCTCCAGTTCACCAAAATGGGTAGAAAAATTATACATGTGTCCTTGGGTGCATGTTTAGGTCCCATGCCAGGAATGGGAACGAATTACAACCGTACCGGCGTCTTGGCTCGTCCTCAAACATTTCGAATCTCGGTTTTTAAATCCCTATAAATCCAAAACTCACCAGAAAGTCATCAAAGGTGGCATGGTGTCACGTCATGGCACATATATGTCATGGTTAAAACATTGCCAATTTGGGCAAGCTTTATTACAAACCTCTTACAAACCGGAGCCTATCGCAAGAACCCTCGTGGTTTTGATAGGGAAACGTGTCCCCTTGTGGGCCAAATGATAATCGCTCCCTCTTCTAGCCTCGTATTTTCTTCTACACGCGACACGGAACAACAAGAGATTCGTGCTGAACTTTGAAATTATTCAGGGTTCGTTTGACCTTTTTTATTCATTAATTGAGTTTCCTAGGCATTTAATGTCCATAATTCAAATCCAAACTACAAATACATGCTCCAGTGCACCAAAATGGCTAGAAAAGTGTACATGTTTCCTTGGGGTGCATGTTTAGGTCCCATGGAACGATTGGGAATGAATTCAACCATCTCGCCATCCTAGCTTGGCCACAAACATTGCGAATCTCGATTTTTAAATCTCTGTAAATCCAAAACTCACCAGGAAATCATGAAACTTGGCATGGTGTCACTACATGGTACATATAATTGTCCAATTTGGGCGAAGCTATATTACAAGCCTCTTATAAACTGGAGCCTGTCGCAACCCTCGTGGTTCCGGTAGGGAAACATGCCCCTCTTGTGGGCGAAACGATAATCGCTGCTTCTTCTCGCCTTAAACTTTGTTTTCTACAGGCAACATAGAATAACAGGAGTGTCGTGCTTAAATTTGAAACTGTTCAAGGTTCGTTTGGCCATTGTATATATTAATTAAGTTTTCTAGGCATTTAATGTAGTGCATAATTCAAATTTGAACTACAAGCACATGCTCCAGTGAAGCAAAATGGGTGGGAAATCGTACATGTGTCATTGGGTGCATGTTTAGGTCAGATTTAAGGATTGGGAATGAATTATAAACTTCTCATCATCCTGAAACATTGAGAATCTCGGTTTTAAATCCCAGTAAATCAAAAACTCACCCAAAAAGCATGAAACTCGGCATGGTTTCATAACGTGGCACATATATGCCATGGTAAAAAAAATCGTCGAGTTTGAGACAAGGCGTGCACATTAATTGCCAACGAAGTTCTTTTTGAAACAAATAGCTGACACGTTAATATCGCAAACGGTTGTATTATATGAACCGTGTCAAAATTTAACCATACTCGATGGTGTGCGTGCAACTGTTTGATTAGACGGGACGAGCGCGAGAAGTCCGCCATGCAGGCTCGACGCGATGCGTGCGAGCAGTCCGCCGCGCAGGCTCGACGGGACGTGTGCATCCTGTCCACCTCGCAGGCTTGATGGGACACGTGCGAGCAGCAAGGCCGCCCATGCTCACCGGGAAGCGAGCTCTTTGACCTCCATGCACCAGCCTCCACCCGCCTTGCTCACAACTTCTCCATTAATGGGTTAATTAAAGCACCTGGACGGAGGGTGTTTGCTTGTGATCCCATGGCAGCATTTGCTTTGTTCGTGTTTTCAACTCGTATTCCAGCCTAATTTAAATTGCAGCATAGGGCAACGGATAATACGACCACAAATAAAATGGCAATGGATAATACGACGAAAAATTTATAATGGCGTAGATAATAATTGTCTTACATATTCCGGATAATTTAAAATGCCACATGCGGCAAAGCCCGGAAGACACGGGGGCAAGAGAAGAAGGAAAACACACACAACGATCTGGATCACTACTGTCTCTACTCATCGACGGATCACCGGGCGACGACATCCTCCAGCTCCTTCTTCAATTCCTCACGACTTTGCTTGAAAGCAGCCACGGATTCCTCCACCTCGTGCTCACGCTCGATCCGGAGCTTCCTCAAGTCACCCATCAGTTCCTCGACGACCGCTGTCAATGTCATCCCCGAGGCACTGCTCTGCTCATGCAGCATCTTCCAGCCGGCGGCCTCCTCCTCCTTCTCGGCGAGCGCCTTGAGGAGATTCGCATTTTCACCCATGAGTTGCTCGACGAGGCCGGTCGCCTTGTCAACCGAGGCATCACTGATCTTGAGCAGCTTCATCAAGCCGTCGACCAGCTCCTACTGCTTAATGACGCCAGCGAGAATGTCGTCGTCGCCGGCCAAGGACTTCAGGAACGCCAGCTCATCGCGATGCCCGACATCACGAGTGCGCTTGTGAGAGCCCCCGCGTGCCCGTGAGAGCTCGTTTGAGGGCTCCGCGACGCGCCGGAACATCTCTGCTGCGGCTGTGGCTTCGCGGCGGGACCTCTCTAGTGCTTCTGCGGCCTTGGTCTTTGCTGCCTGGTTATATGTCCACCTGAAACTCCTCCTACCGATCATGGCGGAACGACTTGACAGGAAAGACCAGTTTTGTGGGTGATGAGGAGAGGAACTGTGAAGTAATTTTTGAGTGGGTAGTTTTTATAGCCCGGTGCTAAGTGTGAACACATATTAGTTTGATAGGTGTGAACAGATTTGCAATTACTTATTGAATTGTAATCTGCAATGTGACGAGAAACAAGGTCAAAATTTATTGATGGCAGAAGGTTGACCACATGGTTGCTCGCCGTTGAGGCGGCCGCGGCGTGCTCTGCTCGCGTCCGTCCGTGCATTTTCCTCGCCATTGAGGCGGCCGTGGTGCACTCGGCTCTGGCGTCCTGCGCGCGCTCTGCTTGCCGTTGAGGCAAATTTACAAGGGAAACGGTTAATAATTCTCTTACATATTTAGGATAATTTAAAATGCCACATGCGGCAAGGCCCAGAACACTCACGACCTACATATGCATAGTATTATAATAAAATATAGGCTAAAAGGTTGAGCTGGTGGCCTTCCGACGATGGTCTTCTCGGACTCCATGATCAGCATAGCACCCTTGCGGCCGTTAACTCCAAGTGTCCCGACCCGCCTCCGCCTACGGAGCTGCTGGCGCAGGGAGGCTCTTGGGGATGCTGGGCCTCTTCCAGAAGAGCTTGACAGCGTGCAATCGCGCGCATGATATCTCCACGGAACCGCTCCATTTCCATGTCTCTGGCCTGGTAACAAATTCCGTCCATCACCTGCATCCTGAAGATATCACGTTAGCGATGTCCTACTTCGTCGTGGACGTCAACTCTGCCAAGGATTCGCTCGAGCCTGGCCACCACATCATCGGGATCGAGGTTGACACGGCCGCCGCAGGCAATGATGAAGCCGAAGGCTTCCTGTGTCTTGACTGAATCACAGAGGTTCTCTGCCCATTCCTTGTGGGGCATCAAGCTCTCGATGAGCACTGGTGACGGTGGCTCTTTGGGTGGGTCGTCGATCATGCCGCTGAGCAGCTCTGGATCTTTTGCACGGTGGATGTGATACGTCTCCAACGTATCTATAATTTTTCTGTTGGGGAACGTAGTAATTTCAAAAAATTTCCTACGCACACGCAAGATCATGGTGATGCATAACAACGAGAGGGGAGAGTGTTGTCCACGTACCCTCGTAGACCGAAAGCGGAAGTGTTAACACAACGCGGTAGTCGTACGTCTTCACGATCCGACCGATCCAAGTACCGAACGTACGGCACCTCCGAGTTCAGCACACGTTCAGCTCGATGACGTCCCTCGAACTCCGATCCAGCCGAGCTTTGAGGGAGAGTTCCGTCAGCACGACGGCGTGGTGACGATAATGATGTTCTACCGACGCAGGGCTTCGCCTAAGCACCGCTACGATATAATCGAGGTGGATTATGGTGGAGGGGGCACCGCACACGGCTAAGAGATCAAGAGATCAATTGTTGTGTCTATGGGGTGCCCCCTGCCCCCGTATATAAAGGAGCAAGGGGGAGGCCGCCGGCCAAGGAGGAGGGCGCGTCAAGGGGGGAGTCCTACTCCCACCGAGAGTAGGACTCCTCCTTTTCTTGTTGGAATAGGAGAAGGGAAGGGAGAAGGAGAAAGAAGGAAGGGGGCGCCCCCCTCCCTAGTCCAATTCAGACTAGTCCATGGGGAGGGGTGCGGCCACCCTTTGGGGCCTTTCTCTCCTTTCCCGTATGGCCCATTAAGGCCCAATACGAATTCCCGTAACTCTCCGGTACTCCAAAAAATACCCGAATCACTCGGAACCTTTCCGAAGTCCGAATATAGTCGTCCAATATATCAATCTTTATGTCTCGGCCGTTTCGAGACTCCTCGTCATGTCCCCGATCTCATCCGGGACTCCGAACTCCGTCTGTACATCAAAACACATAAACTCATAATATAACCGTCATCGTAACGTTAAGCGTGCGGACCCTACGGGTTCGAGAACTATGTAGACATGACCGAGACACCTCTCCGGTCAATAACCAATAGCGGAACCTGGATGCTCATATTGGCTCCCACATATTCTACAAAGATCTTTATCGGTCAGACTGCATAACAACATACGTTGTTCCCTTTGTCATCGGTATGTTACTTGCCCGAGATTCGATCGTCGGTATCTCGATACCTAGTTCAATCTCGTTACCGGCAAGTCTCTTTACTCGTTCCGTAATACATCATCCCGCAACTAACTCATTAGTTACAATGCTTGCAAGGCTTATAGTGATGTGTATTACTGAGTGGGCCCAGAGATACCTCTCCGACAATCGGAGTGACAAATCCTAATCTCGAAATACGCCAATCCAACAAGTACCTTTGGAGACACCTGTAGAGTACCTTTATAATCACCCAGTTACGTTGTGACGTTTGGTAGCACACAAAGTGTTCCTCCGGTAAATGGGAGTTGCATAATCTCATAGTCATAGGAACATGTATAAGTCATGAAGAAAGCAATAGCAACATACTAAACGATCGAGTGCTAAGCTAACGGAATGGGTCAAGTCAATCACATCATTCTCCTAATGATGTGATCCCGTTAATCAAATGACAACTCATGTCTATGGCTAGGAAACATAACCATCTTTGATCAACGAGCTAGTCAAGTAGAGGCATACTAGTGACAGTGTTTGTCTATGTATTCACACATGCATCATGTTTTCGGTTAATACAATTCTAGCATGAATAATAAACATTTATCATGATATAAGGAAATAAATAATAACTTTATTATTGCCTCTAGGGCATATTTCCTTCAGTCTCCCACTTGCACTAGAGTCAATAATCTAGTTCACATCGCCATGTGATTTAACATCAATAGTTCACATCACCATGTGATTAACACCCATAGTTCACATTGTCATGTGACCAACACCCAAAGGGTTTACTAGAGTCAATAATCTAGTTCACATCGCTATGTGATTAACACCCAAAGAGTACTAAGGTGTGATCATGTTTTGATTGTGAGATAATTTTAGTCAACGGGTCTGTCACATTCAGATCCGTAAGTATTTTGCAAATTTCTATGTCTACAATGCTCTGCACGGAGCTACTCTAGCTAATTGCTCCCACTTTCAATATGTATCTAGACCGAGACTTAGAGTCATCTAGATTAGTGTCAAAACTTGCATCGACGTAACCCTTTACGACGAACCTTTTGTCACTTCCATAATCGAGAAACATATCCCTATTCCACTAAGGATAATTTTGACCGCTGTCCAGTGATCTACTCCTAGATCACTATTGTACTCCCTTGCCAAAATCTATGTAGGGTATACAATAGATCTGGTACACAGCATGGCATACTTTATAGAACCTATGGCCAAGGCATAGGGAATGACTTTCATTCTCTTTCTATCTTCTGCCGTGGTCGGGCTTTGAGTCTTACTCAATTTCACACCTTGTAACACAGGCAAGAACTCTTTCTTTGACTGTTCTATTTTGAACTACTTCAAAATCTTGTTAAGGTATGTACTCATTGAAAACACTTATCAAGCGTCTTGATCTATCTCTATAGATCTTGATGCTCAATATGTAAGCAGCTTCACCGAGGTCTTTCTTTGAAAAAACTCCTTTCAAACACTCCTTTATGCTTTGCAGAATAATTCTACATTATTTCCGATCAACAATATGTCATTCACATATACTTATCAGAAATGCTGTAGTGCTCCCACTCACTTTCTTGTAAATACAGGCTTCACCGCAAGTCTGTATAAAACTATATCCTTTGATCAACTTATCAAAGCGTATATTCCAACTCCGAGATGCTTGCACCAGTCCATAGATGGATCGCTGGAGCTTGCATATTTTGTTAGCACTTTTAGGATTGACAAAACCTCCTGGTTGCATCATATACAACTCTTCTTTAATAAATCCATTAAGGAATGCAGTTTTGTTTATCCATTTGCCATATTTCATAAAATGCGGCAATTGCTAACATGATTCAGACAGACTTAAGCATAGATACGAGTGAGAAACTCTCATCGTAGTCAACACCTTGAACTTGTCGAAAACCTTTTTGCGATAATTCTAGCTTTGTAGACAGTAACACTACTATCACTGTCTGTCTTCCTCTTGAAGATCCATTTAATCTCAATGGCTTGCCGATCATTGGGCAAGTCAATCAAAGTCCATACTTTGTTCTCATATATGGATCTCATCTCAGATTTCATGGCCTCAAGCCATTTCGCGGAATATGGGCTCATCATCGCTTCCTCATAGTTCGTAGGTTCGTCATGGTCAAATAACATGACCTCCAGAACAGGATTACCGTACCACTCTGGTGTGGATCTTACTCTGGTTTACCTACGAGGTTTGGTAGTAACTTGATCTGAAGTTACATGATCATCATCATTAAATTCCTCACTAATTGGTGTAGGAGCACAGGAACAGATTTCTGTGATGAACTACTTTCCAATAAGGGAGCAGGTACAATTACCTTATCAAGTTCTACTTTCCTCCCACTCACTTCTTTCGAGAGAAACTCCTTCTCTAGAAAGGATCCATTCTTAGCAACGAATGTCTTGCCTTCGGATCTGTGATAGAAGGTGTACCCAACTGTCTCCTTTGGGTATCCTATGAAGACACATTTCTCCGATTTGGGTTTGAGCTTATCAGGATGAAACCTTTTCACATAAGCATCGCAACCCCAAATTTTAAGAAACGACAACTTTGGTTTCTTGCCAAACCACAGTTCATAAGATGTCGTCTCAACGGATTTAGATGGTACCCTATTTAACGTGAATGCAGCTGTCTCTAATGCACAACCCCAAAACGATAGTGGTAGATCGGTAAGAGACATCATATATCGCACCATATCTAATAAAGTACGGTTACGATGTTCGGACACACCATTACACCGTGGTGTTCCAGGTGGCGTGAGTAGTGAAACTATTTCACATTGTTTTAACTGAAGGCCAAACTCGTAACTCAAATACTCTTCTCCACGATCAGATCGCAGAAACTTTATTTTCTTGTTACGATGATTTTCCGCTTCACTCTGAAATTATATGAACTTTTCAAATGTTTCAGACTTCTGTTTCATTAAGTAGATATACCCATATCTGCTCAAATCATCTGTGAAGGTCAGAAAATAATGATACCTGCTACGAGCCTCAATATTCATCGGACCACATACATCTGTATGTATGATTTCCAACAAATCTGTTGCTCTCTCCATAGTTCCGGAGAACGGCGTTTTAGTCATCTTGCCCATGAGGCACGGTTCGCAAGCATCAAAGTGATTCCAAAATCCCATCAGTATGGAGTTTCTTCATGCGCTTTACACCAATATGACCTAAACGGCAGTGCCACAAATAAGTTGCACTATCATTATTAACTTTGCATCTTTTGGCTTCATTATTATGAATATGTGTATCACTACGATCGAGATCCAACAAACCATTTTATTGGGTGTATGACCATAGAAGGTTTTATTCATGTAAACAGAACAACAATTATTCTCTAATTTAAATGAATAACCGTATTGCAACAAACATGATCAAATCATATTCATGCTCAACGCAAACACCGAATAACACTTATTTAGTTTCAACACTAATCCCGAAAGTATAGGGAGTGTGCGATGATGATCATATCAATCTTGGAACTACTTCCAACACACATCGTCACCTCGCCTTTTACTAGTCTCTGTTTATTCTGCAACTCCCGTTTCGAGTTACTACTCTTAGCAACTGAACCAGTATCAAATACCGAGGGGTTGCTATAAACACTAGTAAAGTACACATCAATAACATGTATATCCAATATACCTTTGTTCACTTTGCCATCCTTCTTATCCACCAAATACTTGGGGTAGTTCTGCTTCCAGTGACCAGTCCCTTTGCAGTAGAAGCACTTAGTCTCAGGCTTAGGACCAGACTTAGGCTTCTTCACTTGAGCAGCAACTTGCTTGCCGTTCTTCTTGAAGTTCCCCTTCTTCCCTTTGCCCTTTTCTTGAAACTAGTGGTCTCGTCAACCATCAACACTTGATGTTTTTCTTGATTTCTACCTTCGTCGATTTCAGCATCACGAAGAGCTCGGGAATTACTTTCGTCATCCCTTGCATACTATAGTTCATCACGAAGTTCTACTAACTTGGTGATGGTGACTAGAGAATTCTGTCAATCACTATTTTATCTGGAAGATTAACTCCCACTTGATTCAAGCGATTGTAGTACCCAGACAATCTGAGCACATGCTCACTGCTTGAGCTATTCTCCTCCATCTTTTAGCTATAGAACTTGTTGGAGACTTCATATCTCTCAACTCGGGTATTTGCTTGAAATATTAACTTCAACTCCTGGAACATCTCATATGGTCCATGACGTTCAAAACGTCTTTGAAGTCCCGATTCTAAGCCGTTAAGCATGGTGCACTAAACTATCAAGTAGTCATCATATTGAGCTAGCCAAACGTTCATAACGTCTGCATCTGCTCCTGCAATAGGTCTGTCACCTAGCGGTGCATCAAGGACATAATTCTTCTGTGCAGCAATGAGGATAATCCTCAGATCACGGATCCAATCCGCATCATTGCTACTAACATCTTTCAACATAATTTTTCTCTAGGAACATATCAAAATAAACATAGGGAAGCAACAACGCGAGCTATTGATCTACAACATAATTTGCAAAATACTATCATGGACTAAGTTCATGATAAATTCAAGTTCAATTAATCATATTACTTAAGAACTCCCACTTAGATAGACATCCCTCTAATCCTCTAAGTGATCACGTGATCCATATCAACTAAACCATGTCCGATCATCACGTGAGATGGAGTAGTTTCAATGGTGAACATCACTATGTTGATCATATCTACTATATGATTCACGCTCGACCTTTCGGTCTCCGTGTTCCGAGGCCATATCTGCATATGCTAGGCTCGTCAAGTTTAACCTGAGTATTCCGCGTGTGCAACTGTTTTGCACCCGTTGTATTTGAACGTAGAGCCTATCACACCCGATCATCACGTGGTGTCTCAGCACGAAGAACTTTCGCAACGGTGCATACTCAGGGAGAACACTTATATTTGATAATTTAGTGAGAGATCATCTTATAATGCTACCGTCAATCAAAGCAAGATAAGATGCATAAAAGATAAACATCACATGCAATCAATATAAGTGATATGATATGGCCATCATCATCTTGTGCTTGTGATCTCCATCTCCGAAGCACCGTCATGATCACCATCGTCACCGGCGCGACACCTTGATCTCCATCGTAGCATCGTTGTCGTCTCGCCAACTATTGCTTTTACGACTATCGCTACCGCTTAGTGATAAAGTAAAACAATTACATGGCGATTGCATTGCATACAATAAAGCGACAACCATATGGCTCCTGCCAGTTGCCGATAACTTGGTTACAAAACATGATCATCTCATACAATAAAATATAGCATCACGTCTTGACCATATCACATCACAACATGCCCTGCAAAAACAAGTTAGACGTCCTCTACTTTGTTGTTGCAAGTTTTACGTGGCTGCTACGGGCTTAGCAAGAACCGTTCTTACCTACGCATCAAAACCACAATGATAGTTTGTCAACTTGGTGCTGTTTTAACCTTCGCAAGGACCGGGCGTAGCCACACTCTGTTCAACTAAAGTGACAGAGACAGACACCCGCTAGTCACCTTTAAGTAACGAGTGCTCGCAACGGTGAAACCAGTCTCGCGTAAGCGTACGCGTAATGTCGGTCCGGGCCGCTTCATCTCACAATACCGCCGAACCAAAATATGACATGCTGGTAAGCAGTATGACTTATATCGCCCACAACTCACTTGTGTTCTACTCGTGCATATAACATCAACGCATAAAACCTGGCTCTGATACCACTGTTGCGGAACGTAGTAATTTCAAAAAATTTCCTATGCACACGCAAGATCATGGTGATGCATAGCAACGAGAGGGGAGAGTGTTGTCCACGTACCCTCCTAGACCGAAAGCGGAAGCGTTAACACAACGCGGTTGATGTAGTCGTACGTCTTCACGATCCGACCGATCCAAGTACCGAATGTACGGCACCTCCGAGTTCAGCACACGTTCAGCTCGATGACGTCCCTCGAACTCCGATCCAGCCGAGCTTTGAGGGAGAGTTCCGTCAGCACGACGGCGTGGTGACAATGATGATGTTCTACCGACGCAGGGCTTCGCCTAAGCACCGCTACGATATAATCGAGGTGGATTATGGTGGAGGGGGGCACCGCACACGGCTAAGAGATCAAGAGATCAATTGTTGTGTGTATGGGGTGCCCCCTGCCCCCGTATATAAAGGAGCAAGGGGGAGGCCGCCGGCCAAGGAGGAGGGCGCGCCAAGGGGGGAGTCCTACTCCCACCGGGAGTAGGACTCCTCCTTTCCTTGTTGGAATAGGAGAAGGGAAGGGAGAAGGAGAAAGAAGGAAGGGGGCGCCCCCCCTCCCTAGTCCAATTCGGACTAGTCCATGGGGAGGGGTGCGGCCACCCTTTGGGGCCTTTCTCTCCTTTCCCGTATGGCCCATTAAGGCCCAATACGAATTCCCGTAACTCTCCGGTACTCCGAAAAATACCCGAATCACTCGGAACCTTTCCGAAGTCCGAATATAGTCGTCCAATATATCGATCTTTACGTCTCGGTCATTTCGAGACTCCTCGTCATGTCCCCGATCTCATCCGGGACTCCGAACTCCTTCGGTACATCAAAACACATAAACTCATAATATAACCGTCATCGTAACGTTAAGCGTGCGGACCCTACGGGTTCGAGAACTATGTTGACATGACCGAGACACCTCTCCGGTCAATAACCAATAGCGGAACCTGGATGCTCATATTGGCTCCCACATATTCTACAAAAATCTTTATCGGTCAGACCGCATAACAACATACGTTGTTACCTTTGTCATCGGTATGTTACTTGCCCGAGATTCGATCGTCGGTATCTCGATACCTAGTTCAATCTCGTTACCGGCAAGTCTCTTTACTCGTTCCGTAATACATCATCCCGCAACTAACTCATTAGTTACAATGCTTGCAAGGCTTATAGTGATGTGTATTACTGAGTGGGCCCAGAGATACCTCTCCGACAATCGGAGTGACAAATCCTAATCTCAAAATACGCCAATCCAACAAGTACCTTTGGAGACACCTGTAGAGTACCTTTATAATCACCCAGTTACGTTGTGACGTTTGGTAGCACACAAAGTGTTCATCAGGTAAACGGGAGTTGCATAATCTCATAGTCATAGGAACATGTATAAGTCATGAAGAAAGCAATAGCAACATACTAAACGATCGAGTGCTAAGCTAGCGGAATGGGTCAAGTCAATCACATCATTCTCCTAATGATGTGATCCCGTTAATCAAATGACAACTCATGTCTATGGCTAGGAAACATAACCATCTTTGATCAACGAGCTAGTCAAGTAGAGGCATACTAGTGACACTCTGTTTGTCTATGTATTCACACATGTATCATGTTTCCGGTTAATACAATTCTAGCATGAATAATAAACATTTATCATGATATAAGGAAATAAATAATAACTTTATTATTGCCTCTAGGGCATATTTCCTTCATTTTCATTGTTCCATGCTATTATATTATCCATCTTGGATGTTTTATATGCATTTATATGCTATTTCATATGATTTTTGGGACTAACCTATTAACCTAGAGTCCAGTGCCAGTTTCTGTTTTTTCCTTGTTCTTGAGTTTTATAGAAAAGGAATACCAAATGGAGTCCAATTGACGTGCCAATTTTTGATGATTTTTTATGGACCAAAAGAAGCCCCCGGAGTAAAAGAGTTGGGCCAGAAGAGTCCCGAGCCGTCCACGAGGGTGGGGGGGGGGCATGCCCTACCCCCTGGGCGCGTCCCCTATCTCGTGGACGACTCGGAGACCCCCCTGACATGAGACCTACGCCAAAAATTCCTATTAATACAGAAACCTCCAGAAAATAACCTAGATCGGGAGTTCCACCGCCGCAATCCTCTGTAGCCACCAAAAACCAATCGGGACCCTGTTCCGGCACCCTGTCAGAGGGGGGGGGGGGAACCCTGACAGGTGGCCATCTTCATCATCCCAACGCTCTCCATGACGAGGAGGGAGTAGTTCACCCTCGGGGCTGAGGGTATGTACCAGTAGCTATGAGTTTGATCTCTCTCTCCCGCGTTCTTGATTCGGCACGATCTTGATATTCGCGAGCTTTGCTATTATAGTTGGATCTTATGATGTTTCTCCCCCTCTACTCCCTTGTAATGGATTGAGTTTTCCCTTTGAAGTTATCTTATCGGATTGAGTCTTTAAGGATTTGAGAACACTTGATGTATGTCTTACATGTGCTTATCTGTGGTGACAATGGGATATTCACATGATCTACTTGATGTATGTTTTGGTGATCAACTTGTGGGTTCAGTGACCTTGTGAACTTATGCATAGGGGTTGGCACACGTTTTCGTCTTGACTCTCCGGTAGAAACTCTGGGGCACTCTTTGAAGTTCTTTGTGTTGGTTGAATAGATGAATCTGAGATTGTGTGATGCATATCGTAGTCATACCCACGGATACTTGAGGTGACATTGGAGTATCTAGGTGACATTAGGGTTTTGGTTGATTTGTATCTTAAGGTGTTATTCTAGTATGAACTCTATGATAGATCGAACGGAAAGAATAGCTTCGTGTTTTACTACGGACTCTTGAATAGATCGATCAGAAAGGATGACTTTGAGGTGGTTTCGTACCCTAGAATAATCTCTTCGTTTGTTCTCCGCTATTAGTGACTTTGGAGTGACACTTTGTTGCATGTTGAGGGATAGTTATATGATCCAATTTGAGAGAACTTGCACTAGTGAAAGTATGAACCCTAGGCCTTGTTTCCTAGCATTGCAATACCGTTTATGCTCACTTTTACCACTTGCTACCTTGCTGTTTTTATATTTTCAGATTACAAAAACCTATATCTACCATCCATATTGCACTTGTATCACCATCTCTTCGCTGAACTAGTGCACCTATACAATTTACCATTGTATTGGGTGTGTTGGGGACACAATAGACTCTTTGTTATTTGGTTGCAGGGTTGTTTGAGAGAGACCATCTTCATCCTACGCCTCCCACGGACTGATAAACCTTAGGTCATCCACTTGAGGGAAATTTGCTACTGTCCTACAAACCTCTGCACTTGGAGGCCGAACAACGTCTACAAGAAGAAGGTTGTGTAGTAGACATCAGGATGGCAAACTGCTCATCACACCTCCACTGCAATATGTCGATTGTGCGCCCAAGGACTGTCACGCCGATATCGCTGCCGATGGGCCATGGTGCCTGCACCGGCCGATGAAGCTCTTGCTCTCCGACCTGCTCCGGCTCGTTCTCCTCGCCGAAGATGTAACACAGGTAGGTGTCAACGTCAAAGCTTTGGTCGTTGCCTGACATGCTTGGAATAACTAATGGTAGATGGGTGAGGACTAGATCTGCGCAGAGTGTCGCGACGGTGCGTTGCCGCCTGGGTTATATGCAGTAAGCCATTAGCTGGTGGCAGGAAACCGATTAGGGAAGAGGCACGGATTTTTCAATTCACCCATGTGGAGCGCAGGAAGCATTCGCTGGAGCGCGGGAAGCATTTGCTGGAGCACACACACAACCTGAATACTGTATGCGGTGCCACGTGTTATTTATCACACAAGTGTTAACATAAGGAAACGTATGTGTAACTTACTAATCATCGTACACGAGTACTCGCAGACGCATCATGTGCGATACTCCTAGCCACCGCAAGCAACTGGTTTGCATTTTCAAAGTTTTTTGCACACACAGAATCGCACACGAACTAACTGTATTAACCGCCTGTGTTGCAATTTCTCATTGCAAACAGTTCATCTGAGTCGAATGTTTGCCACGTATCACACACATCTTGTTAAGTTGAACCGTTTCTGTTGTGTTCCCTAATTGAAAACAGTTCGTCCGAGTGAACCGTATGCCGTATATCACACACACCTTGATCTGGCTAACCGTTTCTGTTGCACTCCCTAATAGAAAATAGTTCATCGGAGCGAACTGTATGCCGTATATCGCACACACATTGATATGGCTGCCCATTTCTGTTGTTCTGCCTCATCGCAAACAGTTCGAATGGATTAACCGTGTGCCCTGCATCATACACGCAACTAAATCTGAACCGTGTTTGATGGCTCCGCCATCGCAAATGTTTTGCACCTTTTTTGATGGTTTTTTACATCCCCGTTTGCGAATTAATGCATCACACACAGTTTCGTCAAAGGGTCTCTGATCATAGTGTCACGTTAGCAGCATCCTGTAGTAGTGATTGCGAAGAGCTCGAGAATTGTCTTATCCATCCCTTGCATATTATAGTTCATCATGAAGCCTTTGTAGCCTGGTCGTAGTGATTGGAGAACTTTGTCAATAACAATATCATCTGGAAGATTAACTCCCAGCTGAGTCAAGTGATTATGATACCCAGACATTTTGAGTATGTGTTCACTGACAGAACTGTCCTCCTCCATCTTGCAGCTATAGAACTTGTTGGAGACTTCATATCTCTCAACTCGGGCATTTGCTTGAAATATTAACTTAAATTCCCGGAACATCTCATATGGTCCATGACGCAAAACGTCTTTGAATTCCCGATTCTAAGCTGTAAAGCATGCCACACTGAACTATTGAGTAGTCATCAGATCGAGCTTGCCAGACGTTCATAACATCAGCATCTGCTCCTGCAACAGGCCTTTCACCTAGCGGTGCATCAAGGACATAATTCTTCTGTGCAACAATGAGGATAATCCTCAAGTTACGGACCCAGTCCGTGTAGTTGTTACCATCATCTTTTAACTTAGCTTTCTCTAGGAACGCATTAAAATTCAAGGGAACGGTAGCACGGGCCATTGATCTACAACATAGATATGCAAAACCTATCAGGACTAAGTTCATGATAAATTAAGTTCAATTAATCATATTACTTAAGAACTCCCACTTAGATTGACATCCCTCAAGTCATCTAAATGATACGTGATCCAAATCAACTAAACCATGTCTGATCATCACGTGAGATGGAGTAGTCATCAATGGTGAACATCTCTATGTTGATCATATCTAATATATGATTCACGTTCGACCTTTCGGTCTCCAGTGTTCCGAGGCCATGTCTGTACATGCTAGGCTCGTCAAGTTTAACCCGAGTATCCCGCATGTGCAAAACTGTCTTGCACCCGTTGTATGTGAACATAGAGCCTATCACACCCGATCATCACGCGGTGTCTCAGCACGATGAACTGTCGCAATGGTGCATACTTAGGGAGAACACTTATACCTTGAAATTTTAGTAAGGGATCATCTTATAATGCTACCGCCGTACTAAGCAAAATAAGATGCATAAAAGATAAACATCACATGCAATCAAAATATGTGACATGATATGGCCATCATCATCTTGTGCCTTTGATCTCCATGTCCAAAGCACCATCATGATCTCCATTGTCACCAGCTTGACACCTTGATCTCCACCGTAGCATCGTGGTCGTCTCGCCAACTATTGCTTCTACAACTATCGCTAACGCATAGTGATAAAGTAAAGCAATTACATGGCATTTGCATTTCATACAATAAAGCGACAACAATAAGGCTCCTGCCAGTTGCCGATAACTTTTACAAAACATGATCATCTCATACAATAACATATATCACATCATTTCTTGACCATATCACGTCACAACATGCCCTGCAAAAACAAGTTAGACGTCCTCTACTTTGTTGTTGCAAGTTTAATGTGGCTGCTATAGGCTTCTAGTAAGAACCGTTCTTACCTACGCATCAAAACCACAACGGTGATTTATCAAGTTTGTTGTTTTAACCTTCAACAAGGACTGGCCGCAGTCAAATTTGATTCAACTAAAGTTGGAGAAACAGACACCCGCCAACCACCTTTATACAAAACTAGTTGCATGTCTGTCGGTGGAACCGGTCTCATGAACGTGGTCATGTGAGGTTGGTCTGGGTCGCTTCATCCAACAATACCGCTGAATCAAAATAAGACATTGGTGGTAAGCAGTATGATGATCACCGCCCACAACTCTTTGTGTTCTACTCGTGCATATCATCTACGCATAGACCAGGCTCGGATGCCACTATTGGGAAACATAGCATGCAATTTCAAAAAAAATCCTACGCTCACGCAAGATCTATTTAGGAGATGCATAGCAATGAGAGGGGGAGAGTGTGTCTACGTACCCTCGTAGACCAAAAGCGGAAGCGTTTGACAACCGGTTGATGTAGTCGAACTTCTTCTCGTTCCGACTGATCAAGCACCAAACGCGCGACACCTCCGAGTTCTGCACACGTTCATCTTGATGACGTCCCTCGAACTTTTGATCCAGCAAAGTGTCGAGGGAGATGAGTTCCGTCAGCACGACGGCGTGGTGACGGTGATGGTGAAGTGATCCACGCAGGGCTTCGCCTAAGCACTACGGAGATATGATCGAGGGTGTAATCTATGGAGGAAGGCGCCGCACACGGCTAACAGATGTTGTTGTGTGTTCTAGGTGCCTCCCCCCTCATATATATAGGTGGGAGGGAGAGGGAGCAGCCAAGGGGGGTGCCCCAAGTAGGCCGAATCCTACTTGGGGTTCCTCCCCAATTCGGCCCCCCTTCCTTATTCATCGGAGGGGAAAGGAAAGAGAGGGGGGAGGTCGAATCCTCCCCTTTCCCCTATATGGGGGCGCACCAGCCCCCTAGGGGCTGGTCTGTCCCCCTCTTGGCCCATTAGGCCCATATAGTTGCCGAGGGGGGGGGGGGGTGCCCGGAACCCCTTCCAGTGACCCGATATGTACCCGGTACCCCCAGAACACTTCCGGTGTCCGAATATCACCGTCCTATATATGAATCTTTACCTCTCGACCATTTCGAAACTCCTCTTCATGTCCGCGATCGCATCCGGGACTCCGAACAACATTCGTTCACCAAATCACATAACTCATATAATACAAAATCGTCATCGAACGTTAAGCGTGCGGACCCTACGGGTTCGAGAACTATGTAGACATGACCGAGACACCTCTCCGGTCAATAACCAACAATGGAACCTGGATGCTCATATTGGTTCCTACATATTCTACGAAGATCTTTAATGGTCGTACCATAATGACAACATACGTTATTCCCTTTATCATCGGTATGTCACTTGCCCGATATTCGATCGTCGGTATCTTCATACCTAGTTCAATCTCGTTACCGGCAAGTCTCTTTACACGTTTCGTAATACACCATTCCACGACTAAATCATTAGTCACATTGCTTGCAAGGATTCTTATGATGTGTATTATCGAGAGGGCCCAGAGATACCTCTCCGATACTCGGAGTGACAAATCCTAATCTCGATCTATGCCAACCCAACGAACACCTTTGGAGATACCTGTAGAGCATCTTTATAATCACCCAGTTACATTGTGACGTTTGATAGCACACAAGGCATTCCTCCGGTATCCGGGAGTTGCATAATCTCATAGTCAAAGGAATATGTATATGACACGAAGATAGCAATAGAAATAAAACATAACGATCATTATGCTAAGCTAACAGATGGGTCTTGTCCATCACATCATTCTCCTAATGACGTGATCCCGTTCATCAAATGACAACACTTGTCTATGGTTAGGAAACTTAAACTTAACCATCTTTGATTAACGAGCTAGTCTAGTAGAGGCTTACTAGGGACACTGTGTTTTGTCTATGTATCCACACATGTATCAAGTTTCCGGTTAATACAATTCTAGCATGAATAATAAACATTTATCATGATATAAGGAAATATAAATAACAACTTTATTATTGCCTCTAGGGCATATTTCCTTCAACAGCGTCGAAGCAATCAACCAAATGAGCGTGCCGCACCCCCACTTTATATAGGCGTCCATCGCGGGCTCAACACTTGGGCCTCGCACGGACCCTAAAGCCCAAACTTTTTTCGGCCAGGATCCGAGTCCGAGTAGGATCACATCTAACTCGTGGAGTCGGATCGGGCCTCACAGGTTCCTTCCCTTAAGCGCGCAACCCCTTAGGTTCAAGTCGGCTTGGTGGCAGGTCGGATCACCTCCGACATGCTCGACTGGTAGCGGCCTCTAGCAAGGCGTGCCGACCACCAAGTAGACAATGAAGCCGATTGGTGAACCTGTACAACATGTCACACTTCTGTTCTCTTTGCCACACGATATATGTTGTCGGACTCAAGGCGAGGCTGTCATCCTTGTGCTAGCCCGACCTCTTTCTCGTTCTAGTGATGCCGACCACAAACCGGATTATCTCATAATCCATGTCGCATGGCCATGCTTATCTTGGTCGGATCACACGAGGGGCCCAGAGTATATCTCTCCTGATCGGAGATGCAAATCCCATCTTGCTTGACCATGTCTCGCAACATGGGTGTCGACAAGCCCGAAACCTACCTTTGTAACTACCCAAGTCCCGGAGTAGCATTTGGTCGGTCCAAAGCAGGCCTGTCACCATCCCGAGTACATGCGCCAGCTCAGGTCTTAGGACATAGAACGTATGTTGTACTAGAGACTCATGTATGACATATCGCTGCGTCTCATAGGTGGGTTTGTCCGACTCAGACCTTATCTTGACTCGGATCCGACTACGTCGAATCCGACCAGATCCTTCCGAGTCCATATTATCCGGTTAGCATCCAATGCTCCATGGCTAGTGAGACCAAGCCATCGACCGTGTCATATGCTAGTCTAGTCGGTTGCGCGTCCCACGGCCCTTTCGACTAGGGATCTTTTAGGATAGTCATCATACAATGCATAGTCCCACAAACAAGTCACGTACTTGTTGATACACATCATTCATAATGTCCAAGGAATATCTTTATTCATAAACACATAGGAAATACCATCATACATGATTGCCTCTAGGGCATATCTCCAACAGTCTCCCACTTGCACTAGAGTGAATCAAATAGACATCGAATGCCCATAGCTCTAACGTGCCCCTCATGCTTGGGTTGTGGAAGCAGCTTAGTCAATGGATCTGCAACATTTGCATC
The DNA here is from genome assembly GCF_018294505.1 of Triticum aestivum. Lineage (NCBI taxonomy): Eukaryota > Viridiplantae > Streptophyta > Magnoliopsida > Poales > Poaceae > Triticum > Triticum aestivum. Next base: position 362,258,553 of record NC_057814.1, on the reverse strand, counting down.
CGTGTGAATTTTGCATAAGTCTACATGACCATTCTTTACGATCTTTCATATCAGGTGATATTTCCGATCTATTGTCTGGTCTTGTGGTGATTCCTCGGCTCCTTGGCTTGTGCGATGGCACCAGAATTATCACAATAAAGGTTCAACAGTTTTACCGAGGCTGGGAAAATACCAAGATCATCTAGAAAGTTCCGGATCCAAACACCTTCCTTTGCAGCTTCACAAGCCACAATGTATTCGACTTCTGTGGTAGAATCGGCCACCGTATCTTGCTTGGAACTCATCCAGCTCACTGCTCCTCCATTCATGACGTACACGAATCCAGACTGAGATCGACAATCATCTCTATCGGTTTGGAAACTAGCATCGGTGTAACCCCTTACGACGAGCTCTTCCTCACCTCCATAAACTAGGAACATCTCTTTAGTCCTTTTTAGGTACTTCAAAATAGTATTTACCGCTGCCGAGTGACTCTCACCTGGGTTGGCCTACTATCTACTTGTTAGGCTGATTGCAAAAGCAACATCATGCCGTGTACATATCATGGCATACATGATGGATCCGATTGCTGAGGCATACAAAATCCGACTCATCCTGCTTCACTCATTAGATGTCGAAGGACTCCGAGTCTCGCTTAGCCTTATACCATGTGAGACAGGCAAGAACCCTTTCTTGGCCTCACTCATGTTGAACCGCTTCAACACTTTATCTATCTACGTGCTCTGGCTCAAGCCGAGCAACCTCCTCGATCTATCTCTATAGATCTTGATACCTAAAATGTAAACTACCTCACCAAGGTCCTTCATTGAAAACTTGCCATTCAATGATTCCTTGATCGAGTTCAGCACCGAAACATCATTTTCGATCAGTAGTATGTCATCCACATACAAGATCAAAAACACTAGCTTTTGATGAAACCGAGACCAGTGACGACCTCATCAAAACAAATGTTCCAACTCCGAGATGCTTGCATCAACCTATAAATGGATCTCTTGAGCTTGCATACCTTACTAGCGCTAGTCGGATCGACAAAACCCTCAGGTTGTGTCATATACTCATCCGCGGTTAAATTTCCATGAAGGAAAGCCGTTTTGACATCCATCTGCCATATCTCGTAATCGAAATATGTAGCTATAGCTAGTACGATCCTCACCGACTTTAGCATCGCTACCGGCAAGCAAGTCTCGTCATAGTCAATTCCTTCAACTTGTCCATAACTTTAGCGACAAGCCGAGCTGTGTGGATCTGAACATTTCCATCCACATCGGTTTTCTTCTTAAAGACCCATTTGCAACCAAAGGCTTTTACGCCAGGCGGCGGATCAACCAAGTACTAGACTTGATTCTCATCCATGGACTTTAACTGTGACACCCCCGATTTGACCGTACACTAATCATGCACGCAAATGTGTACGATCAAGGTCAGGGACTCACGGGTAGATATCACAACACAACTCTAAAACATAAATAAGTCATACAAGCAATATAATACAAGCCAGGGGCCTCGAGGGCTCGAATACAAGTGCTCGATCACAGACGAGTCAGCGGAAGCAACAATATCTGAGTACAGACATAAGTTAAACAAGTTTGCCTTAAGAAGGCTAGCACAAAAGTAGCAACGATCGAAGAGGCAAGGCCTCCTGCCTGGGACCTCCTAACTACTCCTGGTCGTCGTCAGCGGCCTGCACGTAGTAGTAGGCACCTCCAGTGTCGTAGGTGTCGTCGTCGACGGTGGCGTCTGGCTCCTGGACTCCAGCATCTGATTGTGACAACCAGATAGAAAAGAAAGGGGGGAAAAGAGGGAGAGAAGCAACCGTGAGTACTCATCCAAAGTACTCGCAAGCAAGGAGCTATACTACATATGCATGGGTATATGTGTAAAGGGGCATATCAGTGGACTGAACTGCAGAATGCCAGAATAAAAGGGGGATAGCTAGTCCTGTCGAAGACTACGCTTCTGGTCATCTCCATCTTGTAGCATGTAGAAGAGAGTAGATTGAAGTCCTCCAAGTAGCATCGCATAGCATAATTCTACCCGGCGATCCCCTCCTCGTCACCCTGTTAGAGAGCGATCACCGGGTTGTATCTGGCACTTGGAAGGGTGTATTTTATTCAGTATCCAGTTCTAGTTGTCATAAGGTCAAGGTACAACTCCGGGTCGTCCTTTTACCGAGGGACACGGCTATTCGAATAGATAAACTTCCCTGCAGGGGTGCACCACATAACCCAACACGCTCGATCCCATTTGGCTGGACACACTTTTCTGGGTCATGCCCGGCCTCGTAAGATCAACGCGTCGCAGCCCCACCTAAGCACAACAGAGCGGTCAGCACGCCGGTCTAACCCTATGCGCGCAGGGGTCTGGGCCCATCGCCCTATGCACACCTGCACGTTGCGTACGCGGCCGGAAGCAGACCTAGCCTAGTGGCATTCCAGTCCAATCCGGCGCGCGCCACTCAGTCGCTGACGTCAAGAAGGCTTCGGCTGATACCACGACGCCGGGATACCCATAACTACTCCCGCGTAGATGGTTAGTGCGTATAGACCAAATGGCCAGACTCAGATCAAATACCAAGATCTCGTTAAGCGTGTTAAGTAACCGCGAACGCCGACCAGGGCCAGGCCCACCTCTCTCCTGGGTGGTCTCAACCTGCCCTGTCGCTCCGCCACAAAGATCCACTTGCGGGTACTCCTACGAGCCGACCCGACTTTAGTCATCACATGTGTCATGTATGTAGTATATAAGTATATACCCGTGATCACCGCCCAGGTGATCACGGCCCGATAGTATAGCACAATAGACGGACAAGAATGTAGGGCCACTGATGGAAATCTAGCATCCTATACTAAGCATGTAGGATTGCAGGTAAAGGTAACAACAGTAGTAGCAAGGATAGGCTATGCATCAGGATAGGATATCGGAAAACAGTAACATGCTACACTACTCTAATGCAAGCAGTATAGAGAAGAATAGGCGATATCTGGTGATCAAGGGGGGGGGGCTTGCCTGGTTGCTCTGGCAAGTAGGATGGGTCGTCAACTCCGTAGTCGAACTAGGCAGCAGCAGTGTCGGTCTCGTAGTCTACCGGAGAGAAGAGGGGGAAGAAACAGTAAATACAATGCAAACATAAGCATGACGATGCGTGACATGACAATGAACGGTGCTAGGTGTGTCCTAACGCGACAGTAGGTGGTACCGGCGAAGGGGGGAACATCCGGGAGGTATTCCCGATGTTTCGCGTTTTCGGACAAACGGACCAGAGGGGGAAAGTTGCTAGTTCGATAGGTTAGGGAGGCGTGGTGGACGAACGGACTGCGTATTCGGATTCGTCTCGCCGTTCTGAGCAACTTTCATATAGAAAACATTTTCATCCGAGTTACGGTTTAAAAGATATGAATTTTCAAAGATTATTTGAATTTCTGGAATTATTTAATTAACAGAAAAGGGATATGACGTCAGCATGACGTATGAGTGACGTCAGCGGTCAACAGTCCGGTTGACTGGTCAAAACTGACACGGGGGACCCACCTGTCATAGACAGTGGGTTAACAGAAGATTAAACTAATTAATTTTTAGTTAATTAACTACTGGGCCCACCTGTCAGTGAGTGATTAGATTAATTAATTATTTTTATTTATAAAACATTTTCCTTTTCCTTTTTTTTATTTTTGCGGCAGGGCCCGCATGTCAGTGGCTGGGCCTGCCCAGTCAGCATGTTGACTGGGTGGACCCAGTCAACGGGGCCCACGGGCCCACTGGCAGTGGCACTGGGGGGGGGGGGCAGGCCAGCCACGTCGGCGGCCAGCGCCGGAGCGACTCCGACGAGCCAAACGCGGCGGCGCGGCTCGGGAGGGGCGCGGGTTTCACGCACAGGGGGTCTGCGGGGTCGTG
>NC_057814.1:362254195-362254542 GCF_018294505.1 Triticum aestivum | reverse complement strand
GGCGCCGGAGCGACTCCGACGAGCCAAACGCGGCGGCGCGGCTCGGGAGGGGCGCGGGTTTCACGCACAGGGGGTCTGCGGGGTCGTGGCGGGGCGCGTTCGACGCGGCTCGGCGCCGCGCGTCCAACGGTGGTGGCCGGAGGGGCTGGAACGGGCGGGGGCGAGCGCTTCGAGCTCGCCGGCGGCGAGGTGCTTCGGGCGAGCAACGGCAACGTTGGTTCGGCGCGAGATCGGGCAAGCGGAGGAGCTGGGGAGCATCTACGTGCGGTGGGGAGTGCTGCGGGCTTGAGCCCGTGACCAAAAGGTCACCGGAGACCCGCCGGCGGCGAGCTCCGCGGCGCGGCGTT
>NC_057814.1:362253553-362254185 GCF_018294505.1 Triticum aestivum | reverse complement strand
GCGGGTTTCACGCACAGGGGGTCTGCGGGGTCGTGGCGGGGCGCGTTCGACGCGGCTCGGCGCCGCGCGTCCAACGGTGGTGGCCGGAGGGGCTGGAACGGGCGGGGGCGAGCGCTTCGAGCTCGCCGGCGGCGAGGTGCTTCGGGCGAGCAACGGCAACGTTGGTTCGGCGCGAGATCGGGCAAGCGGAGGAGCTGGGGAGCATCTACGTGCGGTGGGGAGTGCTGCGGGCTTGAGCCCGTGACCAAAAGGTCACCGGAGACCCGCCGGCGGCGAGCTCCGCGGCGCGGGGTTCGGGCGCGCGCGGGGAAGAAGCTAGGGGGCGCGCGAGAGAGAAAGGACAGGGGAGGAGGGGGGAGAGGCTCACCGCGCGGCACACGGAGGCCGGTGAGAGCTTAGGAGCAGCAGGTCGGCGCCGGGGAAGAAGGGGGTCGCCGGCGTCCGCAGTTGAAGACGAGCTCGGGGAGGCCGTTGCAGTGGCTCCGAGCTTCAACGGATAGGCGGAGGTGGTGTAGTCGAGGGCGGCGACGGTGTATGACACGGCGAGGTGGCGATTGGGGCACGGTGGCTGTGTGAACGACGGGAACGGCGGCGAGTGCGTCGGGCGTGGGGAAGAAGAGAGCGGCGCGGAT
>NC_057814.1:362245143-362253458 GCF_018294505.1 Triticum aestivum | reverse complement strand
TGGTGCGGCGGGGACCGGCCCCTGTTCCGACCCCGGTCGGGGGAACAGGGAAGGGGGCGAGGGGGAGAGGTGGGCTGGGCCGGGGGTCGGCCCAGTTGGCCAGGGGTCCAGTGGGGGGGGCCTTCTCCTTTTTTTTCTTTTTCTTTGTCTGTTCTGTGTTCTTTTGCTTTTTCTTTTTATTTGTTTATTTTATTTTCTGTTTTATTTCATTTAAAAGTATTTAGGTATTTTATAAAAATGTGTTTTCTCCACCATAATTACCAGTGTATTATTTGGCACCCACCGAACATTTTTGTTCAAATTTTTGAAAACTTTTATTTCCCACTTTGATTTTAATTGAAGTTTGAACTAGGAGTTTGAAAAGAAATTTGAGGCAATTGTGATCAAGCCCTGTTTAGCAACATGATTAGCTTAATCTCAGAGAGTTACTGTAGCATGATTCTCGGGGTGTTACAAATCTCCTCCACTACAAGAAATCTCGTCCCGAGATTTAGGAGGTAGAAGGAAACAGTGCGGGGTATTCTTCGCGCAGACGATCCTCTCGTTCCCAAGTGGCCTCATCTTCAGAATGGTGCGACCACTGGACTTTGAGAAACTTGATCGCCTTCTGACGTGTGTGGCGTTCAGCTTGGTCGAGAATGTGGACCGGATGTTCCTTATAGGAGATGTCTTGCTGCAATTCGAGCACTTCATGATCCACAGCTCGGATTGGATCCTTGAAGCAATGGCGGAGCTGTGACACATGGAACACATCGTGAACCTGAGAAAGGTTCGGCGGTAGCTCCAGTTGGTATGCCACTTTTCCACGCCTTTCGAGAATAGTGAATGGGCCAATATAGCGAGGAGCTAGCTTGCCCTTGATCCCGAAGCGGTGAGCACCCTTCATAGGTGTGACTCGAAGATAAGCCTTTTCGCCAGGTTGATAGACCATGTCTTTATGATGACGGTCATACTGACTCTTCTGACGTGACTGAGCAGTCTTGAGATTCTCACGAATAATGCGGACTTGTTCTTCGGCATCTTGGATAATATCCGGACCGAAGAGTGGATGTTCCCCAGTTTCTGACCAGTTCAGAGGGGTTCGGCACTTTCGTCCATATAACACTTCGAAGGGGGCCATCTTCAGACTAGCTTGATAGCTATTATTATAAGAGAACTCAGCATACGGGAGAGATTCCTCCCATTTCTTGCCGAAGGAAATAACACAAGCTCGAAGCATGTCTTCGAGAACTTGGTTGACGCGTTCAACTTGCCCTTGCGATTGAGGATGAAACGCAGTACTGAATGACAGATGAGTTCCCATAGCTTCTTGGAAACTTGCCCAGAATCTTGAAGTGAATAAGCTGCCACGGTCTGAGCTGATAACCAATGGAATACCGTGGAGTGAAACAATCCTGGACATATAGAGCGTTGCCAACTGGCTAGCAGTGATCGTTTCTTTGACTGCCAGAAAATGTGCAACTTTGGAAAGTCGGTCAATGACGACAAGAATAGCATCATTACCTTTCTGTGATTTGGGAAATCCAGTGACGAAGTCCATTTCAACATGGTCCCATTTCCATTCAGGAATAGAGATAGGTTGCAGAGTTCCAGAAGGCCTTTGATGTTCTGCTTTGATACGACGGCAAACGTCACACTCAGCAACATAACGAGCAATGTCTTGCTTCATATTAGACCACCAGAATCTCTGACGGATGTCTTGGTACATCTTTGTACTACCAGGATGGATACATAGAGGCGTATCATGAGCTTCTTTCATAACTTCCTGTGTCATATCCAGGTTTTTCTCTGCACATGGCACCACTAGGCGGCCCTTGAAGTATAGGGTGCCATCTTCAGCAATGGTGAAGAATGAGGGCTTTCCTTCTGCGAGGTAGCGCTTAATCTTGTGGGCTTCAGAGTCATACCTCTGTAGCCTTTTGATGCTATCCACGAGATCTGGTTTAGCAACTAGGGTATTGAGGGAACCCTGGGTAACAACATGGAGGTTCACCTTGCCAAACTCCTTAGGAGGGGGAGCGAGTGCACCCGGAAGAACAATATGGAGGTTCAGCTTCCTGAATTCTTCAACAAGCGAGGGCTGAACTTTGTGAACCTAGAGGTGGTTGCAGTAAGACTTGCGGCTCAAGGCATCAGCCATTACATTAGCCTTGCCTGGCGTATAGGAAATACCCAAGTCAAAGTCTGCAACAAGCTCCATCCATCTCTGTTGACGGAGGTTCAGATCTGGCTGAGTAAACAGATACTTCAGACTTTGGTGGTCAGTGAAGATCTCGCAACGATTACCGAGAAGGTAATGTCGCCACTGCTTCAGCGCATGAATGACAGCAGCAAGTTCGAGGTCATGAACTGGGTAGTTCTCTTCGTGAGGGCGCAATTGTCGAGAGGCATAAGCAATCACTTTGCGGTCTTGCATTAGGACACAGCCTAATCCTTGACGGGAAGCGTCGCAGTAAATGACAAAGTCCTTCTTAGTATCAGGTGGAGCTAGAACTGGAGCAGAAGTCAACTTGTCTTTGAGTGCCTGGAAACTTTCCTGACATTTGTCTGTCCATTGGAACTTGACACCCTTATGCAACAGGTTAGTCAGAGGCCTGGCGATCTTAGAGAAGTTCTCGACGAATCGACGGCAATAGCTGGCGAGACCGAGAAAACTTCTGACTTGCTTAACGTTCTTGGGAGGAGTCCAATCAAGAATAGCCTGAACTCGCTCGGGGTTGACGGCAATACCATCCTTAGAGATGACATGACCAAGATAGGTTACTTCCGGTAGCCAAAATTCACATTTGGAGAACTTGGCATATAGTTGATGTTCTCGTAGCTTCTCCAGCACAAGTCGAAGATGTTCGGCATGTTCTTCTTCGTTCTTGGAAAATACCAGGATATCAGCCAGATAAACCACGACGAACTTGTCGAGGTAATCCATGAATATATAGTTCATCAGACGAGAGAAGGTGGCTGGAGCATTGGTTAAACCAAAAGACATGACGGTGTAATCGTATGAACCATAGCGAGTCACGAAGGCGGTCTTTGGGATATCCTCTTCGTGAACACGGATCTGGTGGTAGCCCAACCTCAAGTCGAGCTTAGAGAACACTGACGAACCCGCCAGTTGATCATACAGATCATTGATCCGAGGAAGGGGGTATTTATTCTGGATGGTAGCTTGGTTTATAGGACGGTAGTCTTGAACTAACCGGTTTGTCCCATCCTTCTTCTTGACAAAGAGAGAAGGTGCTCCCCAAGGAGAGCAACTTGGGCGAATGAATCCCTTGCGAAGAGATTTGTCGATTTCCTCCTTAAGCTCAAGGAGTTCATGCGGCGGCATTTTGTAGGGTCGCTTGGCTATAGGAGTGGTGCCTGGTTTCAAGTCGATGATGAATTCGACAACTCTAGCAGGGGGAATCCCTGGAAGTTCTTCAGGAAACACGTCAAGGAATTCACGCACGACGAGAATGTTTTCAATGCCCTCGAGTGGTGCAGCGTTCAATGCATTCAATGCATAGAGCCTTGCCTCGGCATTTTGCACCAGATGAGCTTGGTAAGCAACTATTTCATCTGAAGGGTGTAGCAGATGGACGGTTTTAGTGGCGCAAACTATAGAAGCAGTATGCGCTTTCAACCAATCCATACCCAAAATGAGGTCGATGTTAGACGACTTCAGGATAATGGGAGAGGCATAGAATTCCAGCCCTTCGATTTCCACGGGGACATCAATGCCAACCAATGAGGTTTGACACTGTCCCACGGGGGTTTTGACCAGTACCGAAGTGTTCATCTCCTCACATTTAACGTCGTGCGTTTATGCAAAATCTTCTGACATGAATGAATGCGATGCACCTGTATCAAATAAAACGGATGCTGGTACTGAATTTACGAGGAGTGTACCCATCACAGTAGCAGGCTGGTCTTGAGCTTCGTTGAGATCAACGTGGTTGGCATGAGCACGACCATAAGACTTAGCATTGTTGTTGCGAGGCTGATTGTTACCACGGCCAGTTGCTGGAAGGGCCAGTTGATTCTGGTTCTGGTTGCATTCTCTAGCACGGTGTCCTGGTTGACCACACCTGAAGCACAAGCCATTATTCGGAGTGGGAACAGGAGCTTGGGATGGTGGAGCTGGAAGTCTTGACTGCCTAGATGGTGGTGGAGGCAGACGAGGTGCAGCATAGGTCTGCCTTGGGGCAGATGCATTTGGACGGTACATGCTGTTCGGGATCCATATCTTACGCTTCTGTGCGGGCGAGCCCGAAGATGAGCCCGTGTCACGGTTGCGCCTGTGAGAGCTCTAGTATTCCTGCAGACCAGTTTCGACATTGATGGCCTTGTTCACCAAGGTGGAGAAATCAGCAAAGTTATGCACTAGAAGTGCGAGCTTGATGTCAGCTTGAAGGCCATCACAGAACTTCTCCTGTCTGCGTGCATCAGTTGCAATGTCTTCTTCAGCATAGCGGGACAAGTCCAGAAACTCCCACTGATAAGCTTCGACAGTTTTGTTGCCTTGGGTGAGGTTGCGGAACTCACGCTTCTTCCGGTCCATGACTCCCTGAGGAATGAAGCGGGCACGGAAAGCAGCTTGGAAGTCTGGCCATGTGATGATTTTTCCAGCTGGCAGAGTACGCCTGTGGCTGTCCCACCATTGAGCTGCGGGTCCCTTCAAGAAGAAGGAAGCAAAAGTGACATAGCTGGCAGGGGCTACATCAGCAGACTCCATCTCATAGGTGATGTCACGGAGCCAGTCATCAGCATCCAGAGGCTGAGTTGAGCTGCGGTAGATGGTTGGGTTGAGGCGTATGAAATCTTGAAGAGTCACTTGGGCTTGCTGCTGGTTCATATTGGGGCGAGGAAACTGAGCCATCATATTTTCCATGAATTGGCGGTTCAGTTCAAACTGTTGGATCATACCAGCCATGTACTCAGGTGGTGGTGGGGCATCGCCACCACGACCACGACCACCTGGTCTAACCATCCTGCTAATATATAACAGGGGTAGATCAACATTGAGAATATGTGCTGAGACAAGAATCATTCATGATGAAACATGCATAATGAAAGGAGCACGATAGCTACTACATAGTAGTCGGCATAACTTTACAAAAGGGGTCATGCATAGAGTTCAGTACATAGAGTTCAGTACATAGACTAAAACATCATAGGCGGCACACAGGCTCGCGGCGACTGCAACTAATACTACAAGCAAGCCTACATCAGTCCCAAGAGGTACTGTGGAGGTAATCGTAGCCCGACAGCTGGTAGTGAGGCAACGGATAGCCCTCGACGTCAGCAGACTGGGGGCCGCGGATACTCAGGTGTAGAGCCCGACGCTCAGGTGGCAGAAGAGGGCCAAGTGCGGGAGAGTAGCCTCCCACCTCTGGCCAACCGACACCGTGGGGCATCACGGTCCTGGTTGGGTAGATCGTAGTACGCGGTACCTGTCCAGATCGGACAAAGGGGTGCAGCAGCGTCAGAGCTCGGTAAAGGTGCTGACGGGTGGTGTACATCTCGTGGCGAAGAGCTCGGTTAGCTCGATCCAGCCCATCAGCATGCAGAACAAGGTGCTGATGGTAGAAGGGCTCTCGTGTGACCGTGGAGTAGGCAGCAGTATAGTATCCCTCCGCACCAACATCAGATGCGATAGCAATGTGCCTGAAAGGGGAGGTGTCCAACTCCTGATACTCTCCACGAAGACGTGTCAGAGCAGCATAGGCAGCATCGTGGACAGCCATATCGATGGTCACACCAACACCGTGTGCGGTGTGCAGCACAGTAGTGGAGTCGTACTCCCGAGAGTAGAGGTGGACGATGGCACGGTACTGCTCCTGGTTAAAGTCCTGGTACTCCTCGTAGACGGTGTACTCAGGGTGCCAGCGATAACCCAGATAGGTCATCATCTCAGCTAGCACCGCAGGTGATCCCGAGGCACCAATGGCCGTCGTGTGGCGCACGACCTGCCTCGAGGGTTCCATCTGAAAGCAAAGACGTTTCAAAGGAGTCAAATGATAGTGTGTGAATTGTTCAAAATACTACTCTAAGAAACATCTATGGTTTATCCAACTTTGGGGTGAATGCGGTCACGGGATCCTAGTGTTAAAGTTAGTAAATTCGTTTAACCCGAGTAGAAGAGAGTTCAGAGTCGCAGAGTAAAGGTCGAGGAGTAAAAGATACTAGTACCACCCAATGGCGACGTGGGCCCGTAAGACACACAGCCATGTTCGTAAAAGTTTTGTAATGTCTAGACTCGACTTCGGCCAAGGAGTGTGGATAGGGGGATTCCTACAGGCAGTCGGCTCTGATACCAACTTGTGATGCCCCCGATTTGACCGTACACTAATCATGCACGCAAATGTGTACGATCAAGGTCAGGGACTCACGGGTAGATATCACAACACAACTCTAAAACATAAATAAGTCATACAAGCAATATAATACAAGCCAGGGGCCTCGAGGGCTCGAATACAAGTGCTCGATCACAGACGAGTCAGCGGAAGCAACAATATCTGAGTACAGACATAAGTTAAACAAGTTTGCCTTAAGAAGGCTAGCACAAAAGTAGCAACGATCGAAGAGGCAAGGCCTCCTGCCTGGGACCTCCTAACTACTCCTGGTCGTCGTCAGCGGCCTGCACGTAGTAGTAGGCACCTCCAGTGTCGTAGGTGTCGTCGTCGACGGTGGCGTCTGGCTCCTGGACTCCAGCATCTGGTTGTGACAACCAGATAGAAAAGAAAGGGGGGAAAAGAGGGAGAGAAGCAACCGTGAGTACTCATCCAAAGTACTCGCAAGCAAGGAGCTATACTACATATGCATGGGTATATGTGTAAAGGGGCATATCAGTGGACTGAACTGCAGAATGCCAGAATAAAAGGGGGATAGCTAGTCCTGTCGAAGACTACGCTTCTGGTCATCTCCATCTTGTAGCATGTAGAAGAGAGTAGATTGAAGTCCTCCAAGTAGCATCGCATAGCATAATTCTACCCGGCGATCCCCTCCTCGTCGCCCTGTTAGAGAGCGATCACCGGGTTGTATCTGGCACTTGGAAGGGTGTATTTTATTCAGTATCCAGTTCTAGTTGTCATAAGGTCAAGGTACAACTCTGGGTCGTCCTTTTACCGAGGGACACGGCTATTCGAATAGATAAACTTCCCTGCAGGGGTGCACCACATAACCCAACACGCTCGATCCCATTTGGCCGGACACACTTTTCTGGGTCATGCCCGGCCTCGTAAGATCAACGCGTCGCAGCCCCACCTAAGCACAACAGAGCGGTCAGCACGCCGGTCTAACCCTATGCGCGCAGGGGTCTGGGCCCATCGCCCTATGCACACCTGCACGTTGCGTACGCGGCCGGAAGCAGACCTAGCCTAGTGGCGTTCCAGTCCAATCCGGCGCGCGCCACTCAGTCGCTGACGTCAAGAAGGCTTCGGCTGATACCACGACGCCGGGATACCCATAACTACTCTCGCGTAGATGGTTAGTGCGTATAGACCAAATGGCCAGACTCAGATCAAGTACCAAGATCTCGTTAAGCGTGTTAAGTAACCGCGAACGCCGACCAGGGCCAGGCCCACCTCTCTCCTGGGTGGTCTCAACCTGCCCTGTCGCTCCGCCACAAAGATCCACTTGCGGGTACTCCTACGAGCCGACCCGACTTTAGTCATCACATGTGTCATGTATGTAGTATATAAGTATATACCCGTGATCACCGCCCAGGTGATCACGGCCCGATAGTATAGCACAGCAGACGGACAAGAATGTAGGGCCACTGATGGAAATCTAGCATCCTATACTAAGCATGTAGGATTGCAGGTAAAGGTAACAACAATAGTAGCAAGGATAGGCTATGCATCAGGATAGGATATCGGAAAACAGTAACATGCTACACTACTCTAATGCAAGCAGTATAGAGAAGAATAGGCGATATCTGGTGATCAAGGGGGGGGGGCTTGCCTGGTTGCTCTGGCAAGTAGGAGGGGTCGTCAACTCCGTAGTCGAACTGGGCAGCAGCAGTGTCGGTCTCGTAGTCTACCGGAGAGAAGAGGGGGAAGAAACAGTAAATACAATGCAAACATAAGCATGACGATGCGTGACATGACAATGAACGGTGCTAGGTGTGTCCTAACGCGACAGTAGGTGGTACCGGCGAAGGGGGGGACATCCGGGAGGTATTCCCGATGTTTCGCGTTTTCGGACAGACGGACCGGAGGGGGAAAGTTGCTAGTTCGATAGGTTAGGGAGGTGTGGTGGACGAACGGACTGCGTATTCGGATTCGTCTCGTCGTTCTGAGCAACTTTCATATAGAAAACATTTTCATCCGAGT
>NC_057814.1:362232118-362243732 GCF_018294505.1 Triticum aestivum | reverse complement strand
TTTTTCTTTGTCTGTTCTGTGTTCTTTTGCTTTTTCTTTTTATTTGTTTATTTTCTTTTCTGTTTTATTTCATTTAAAAGTATTTAGGTATTTTATAAAAATGTGTTTTCTCCACCATAATTACCAGTGTATTATTTGGCACCCACCGAACATTTTTGTTCAAATTTTTGAAAACTTTTATTTTCCACTTTGATTTTAATTGAAGTTTGAACTAGGAGTTTGAAAAGAAATTTGAGGCAATTGTGATCAAGCCCTGTTTAGCAACATGATTAGCTTAATCTCAGAGAGTTACTGTAGCATGATTCTCGGGGTGTTACATTAACTCAGATCTCATGGCCTCCAGCCATGCCTCGGAATCTGGGCTCACCATCGCTTCCGCATACATAGCCGGCTCGTCGCTCTCTAGCAACAAAATATCACACACTCTGCGTGTTGGGGAACTAGCATGCAATTTCAAATTTTTTACTACGATCACGCAAGATCTATCTAGGAGATGCATAACAACGAGAGGGGGAGAGTGTGTCCACGTACCCTCGTAGACCGAAAGCGGAAGCATTAGGTTAACGCGGTTGATGTAGTCGAACGTCTTCGCGATCCAACCAATCTAGTACCGAACGTACGGCACCTCCGAGTTCAGCACACGTTCAGCTCGATGACGTCCCTCGAACTCTTGATCCAGTAGAGGGTCGAGGGCGAGTTTCGTCAGCACGATGGCGTGGTGTCGGTGATGGTGATGTTATCCGCGCAGGGCTTCGCCTAAGTACTACGACACTATGACTGGAGAAGTGAACTGTGGAGTGTGCTCTGGGGTGCCCCCTGCCCTCGTATATAAAGGAGGGGAGGAGGAGGCTGACCACCAAGGGGGCGCGCCATGGGGGGGGGAGTCCTACCAGGACTCCACTCCTAGCAGGATTCGCCCCCCCTTTTCCTTTCTCATCGGAGGGGGAAAAGGAAAGAGAGGGAGAGGGAAAGGGAAAGGGGATGCGCCCCCTCCTCCTTGTCCAATTCGGACTCCCTTGGAGGGGGGCGCGCGCCACCCCTTGCGGGCTCCCCTCTCTCTCCCCTAAGGCCCATGTAGCCCCAATACTTCCCTGGGGGGTTCCCGTAACCCCTCGGCACTCCAAAATATACCCGAACCATTCCGAAAACATTCCGGTGTCCGAATATCATCGTACAATATATCAATCTTTACCTCTCGACTATTTCGAGACTCCTCGTCATGTCTGTGATCTCATCCGGGACTCCGAACAAACTTCGGTCACCAAAACACATAACTCATAATACAAATTGTTATCAAACGCTAAGCGTGCGGACCCTACGGGTTCGAGAACTATGTAGACATGACCGAGACACATCTCTGGTCAATAACCAACAGCGGAACCTAGATGCTCGTATTGGTTCCTACATATTCTACGAAGATCTTTATTGGTCAAACCGCAATAACAACATACGTTATTCCCTTTGTCATCGGTATGTTACTTGCCTGAGATTCGACCGTCGGTATCATCATACCTAGTTCAATCTCGTTACCGGCAAGTCTCTTTACTCGTTCCGTAATGCATCATCCTGCAACTAACTCATTAGTCACATTGCTTGCAAGGCTTATAGTGATGTGCATTACCGAGAGGGCCCAGAGATACCTCTCCGATATCGGAGTGACAAATCCTAATCTTGATCTATGCAAACCCAACAAACACCTTCGGAGACACCTGTAGAGCATCTTTATAATCACCCAGTTACGTTGTGACGTTTGATAGCACACAAGGTGTTCCTCCGGTATTCGGGAGTTGCATAATCTCATAGTCAGAGGAATATGTATAAGTTATGAAGAAAGCAATAGCAGTAAAACTTAACAATCATTATGCTAAGCTAACAGATGGATCTTGTCCATCACATCATTCTCTAATGATGTGATCCCCTTCATCAAATGACAACACATGTCTATGGTCAGGAAACTTAACCATCTTTGATTAACGAGCTAGTCAAGTAGAGGCATACTAGGGACACTCTGTTTTGTCTATGTATTCACACATGTACTAAGTTTCCGGTTAATACAATTCTAGCATGAATAATAAACATTTATCATGATATAAGGAAATGTAAATAACAACTTTATTATTGCCTCTAGGGCATATTTCCTTCACTACGCAATCTTTCCGACCTCCGTTGTTCCGGTGCCACTTCCACTACGGTTTCCCTGACCGACTCCGGTATCATCTCATCACTAGCCGAGTCGTCCCCGAGTGGTCCTCGAATTTCTTCCAGTCAGATCATCCTCCACTGGCCTCCCGACTAAGAAACTCTTTCTCAAGGAAAACCCCGTTCCGAGCAACAAACACTTTGTACTCTTCCCAGTTATAGAAGCTGTATCCCAAGGTTTCCCTCGGATATCCCACGAATATGCATTTATCCGACTTGGGTGTTAGCTTGTCTGACATAAGTCACTTGACAAATGCTTCACAACCCCAAATCTTTAGAAAAGACAAACTGCGACTATTCCCGATCCACATCTCATGTGGTGTCTTGTCTACGGATTTTGATGGTACCCTGTTAAGTGTGAAAGCTGCAGTTTCTAGAGCATATCCCTAGAATGACAAGGGTAAATCCGATTTGCTCATCATTGACCAGAGCATGTCCAACAAGGTACTATTTCTCTGTTTTGACACGCCGTTTCTCTGTGGCGTGCCCAGAGGTGTGAGCTGAGGTACCATACCTCGGCTTTTCAGATGATCATCAAACTCGTGGCTCAACCTCCATGATCAGATCGTAGAAGCTTTATTGTCTTGCCGAGCTGATTCTCGACCTCATTCTGAAACTCTTTGAACTTTTCAAAAGTTTTCGACTTGTCCCTCATCAAATAGATATATCCATATCTACTCAAGTCGTCGGTAAAAGTCATGAAGTACTGATAGCCACCTCTGGCAGTTGTGCTCATGGGACCACACACATCACTATGTATAAGCTCCAACAGCTCGGACGCCCTCTCGCAACTCTTTGCAAAAGGAGACTTAGTCATCTTGCCGAGCAAGCATGATTCGCATGTCTCGAACGACCCAAAGTCAGACGAAGGTAGGAGCCCATCATCATGGAGCTTCGTCATGCGTTTCAAACTAATGTGTCCAAGCCGGCAATTCTAGAAGTATGTCGGATTTATCTCATTATGCTTATGCCTCTTGACATTCATGTTATAGACCGGTTCCTGTTCCAGATTCAATATAAATAGCCCATCAACAATGGGTGCATAGCCATGGAACATTCCATTCAAACAAAATGAACAACCATTGTCCTTTAAATTGAATTCATAACCTTGACTCATCAAACATGAGACAGAAATAATGTTCCGACTAAGTGCAGGAATGTAATACCAATTATTCAATTCCAAAATAAATCCAGAAGGAAGCTGGAGCTGCATCGTGCCGACCTCCAACGCAGCAACTCTTGCTTTGTTGCCGACCCTGATGTCAATCTTTGCTTGTGCCACACGCCTAGTTCTTACCAGCACCTGCATCGAGTTACAAATATGAACAACCGATCCGGTATCAAATACCCAAGAGCTACTAGGTATGTCAGCAAGGTAAATGTCTATAACAGATGTAACAAGTGTACCTTTGCCTGAAGCAGCATTACCGGCCTTCTTGCCATGCTCCGCAAGCCACTTGCTATAGTTCCTCTTGCAGTGACCAGTTTCCTTGCAATGGTAGCAAATGGTCTTTGAGTCCGTCCAGACTTCGGTGCAGTGGCGGAGGTTACCATCTCCGTGCCCTTTGCCTTAGCCTTCTTCTTGGACCAACTCTTCTTGAACTTGCCCAAGTTCAGCACCATCAACACTTGATGCGTGCCTTTCTTTATATCCTGCTCTGCCACCTTAAGCATCCCATGCAATTCAGTGAGCTTCTTATCCATGCCGTGCATATGATAGTTCGAGATGAACGTCCCATAGCTAGGTGGAAGAGAACCCAGAACTGCATCTGTAGCCAGCTCATCCAAGAGCGATAAGCCTAACCGATCCAAAGCTTGCACGTATCCAATCATCTTGATCACATGCGGGCTCAATGGATCACCTTCCTTTAGCTTGCAATCCATCAAGGATCACCAGACGTTGAACCTTTTGGTCCTAGCTTGTACCTGAAACATGCTCTTGAGACTCTCTATCATATCGAAATCCCCAACATCTTCGAAATGCTGCTGCAAATCGGGCTCCATACAAGCCAGCATGAGGCAGCGGATCTCGTTTGATTCATCAACGAGTTTCTGGTAGGTATTCCTGGTTGTGGCATTAGCATTATCGGCTGGTTCCTCTGGAAGTGGACCCTCTAGAACATGTTCCTTTTTATCGTGCTTGAGAACAATTCTCAGATTTCTATACCAGGTGGTAAAGTTTGTTCCATTCAGTTTATCCTTTTACATAATTGATTTCAATGCAAAGTTGGGTTGAGCAGGTGGTGCCATTGATCTACAACAGAAAATATGCAATCACTAAGCAATGTGTTTATGTAGAGTAATTCAAGCCTAAATAGAAATACTCCCACTGAAGTCGGCATCCCTCCGCAAACTCTCAGTGATTTAGGATCCGACTAGAGCATGTGACTAGTGAGCTTTAGCATCACAGCTAGCCAACATGACTATCCGGTAAGCAACTCTTTGCTAATCGTATCTCTATACGACTCCTGTCGGTCGGGTAGGTATCTTATACCCCGGCTCCCAACCTCCTTTGCCACAAGGCCCAAAACCATTTTGATAGCCTTGTTAAGACAACCTGATGTAGTGCATGTCCATGTCCGACACAAACCCTTCAGTTCAAGGACACCTAGCAGCACCCCAATTTTATGAGCCCACTACTAGACATACTTGACGTGCAAAGGTGCAACATCAGGAATGACAATTCACTTAATATTAATGAGGATCATTCTACCATTTTAACATGCATAGAAACTAAGAAGCACAACAATCACAAATAAAAATATTGTGAAATAGTATGGCTCCTTCATGGATGTTCTTCCAGGTCGGCTCCGACTCCGATGACCATCTAGGAACTCCATCTTGTTTGTCACGCTAGGATGGCGAGCCACCAACCTGATCTCTATTATCCAACTACTACAACTAGTAATGAATTTTACATAGAGTCACAAGTCGACACACAGGTCATTAGACATTATAATGACAACACTTTGGCTCATGCCGGCTGAAAAACATGACGCGCTGGCCATGTATAAATTACACACATGCATCACATACACATGAGCCATACTATTCACTTCAAACCCTGCAAAATAAAGTTATGCATAGAATCACATTCTACCGGTTTTGAGTGATCGTGTATGAAATACAAGGTGCTACGCACAGTGCCCAACGTTTTCAGAAATCACAGATCCCATCTGTACTCCGATCACGCTGAATTTTCTGATCTGATCGATCTCATCGATCTTCACGAATCCGATTCGGATTTACGTTTCACTGTTAACCCCGATGGCGGATACCGGCTGGTAGGGGTAGGTTGTGTCACGACCTCATCGATCTTGATTGACAGAAAACATAGCCTCATCGATCCCCATGTGCAGTTGCATTCATCAACCATGCACACAGCCGATCTCATAAACGACAACATATCTCATCTGCCGCCTCCACGTATCCAATATGCATACGATCTGAATCCAAATCCTATAGCCGAGGCTTTGATACCAGTTTTGGGTTCTATGGTAGGGTGCGTCGACTGCAAATCAAAATTTCCTACGCATAGAATGACTAAAACATGCTACGGGAGATGGATCACAGATTGTTACCACTAGATGCGTAGTGTCGTGCAACCAAAGAAGAGTTGGGGAAGCGCGTCCGCGTGGATCATCTCCTCCTCGTCCGATCTCCCTCGAATAGCCCGTCATTGGATCCCACGTACAAGTTCGCCGGAGCAGCGCAGGTGCACCGCCTCTAACGGTATCCACGCGTGCAGGAGGAACACCATGCGGCGGACTGCTAGGTCTGATCAAACGGTTAGTGGCGAGTGGAGGTGGCTATTTGCAACACATGCAAACCCTAGTGACAGCGCTGAAGCGATCAACTGAATGAGTGTGCCACACCCCCACTTTATATAGGTGTCCGTCGCGGGCTCAAAACTTGGGCCTCGCACGGACCCTAAAGCCCAAAATCTGTTCGGCCGGGATCCGAGTCTGAGAAGGATCACATCTAACTCGTGGAGTCGGATCGGGCCTCAAAGGTTCCTTTCCTTAAGCGTGCGACCCCTTAGGTTCAACTCGGCTTGGTCGCAGGTCGGATCACCTCCGACATGCTTAGCTGGTAGTGGCCTCTAGCAAGGCATGCCGACCACCAAGTAGACAATGAAGCCGGTTGGCGAACCTTTACAACATGTCACACGATATATGTTGTCGAACTTAAGGCGAGTCTGTCATCCTTGTGCTAGCCTGACTTCTTTCTCGTTCCAGTGATGCCAACCACAAATCGGATTACCTCATAATCCATGTTGCATCGCCATTCTTATTTTGGTCAGATCACACGAGGGGCCCAGAGTATATCTCTCCTGATCGGAGGGGAAATCCCATCTTGCTCGACCATGTCTCGCAGCATGGGTGTGGACAAGCACGAAACCTACCTTTGTAACTACCCAAGTCACGGAGTAGCGTCTGGTCAGCCCAAAGCAGGTCTGTCACCATCCCGAGTACATGCGCCAGCTCTGGTCTTAGGACTTAGAACGTATGTTGTACTAGAGACTCACAGATGACATATCACTGCATCTCATAGGTGGGTCTGTCCAACTCGGACCTTATCTCGACTCGGATCCGACTATGTCGGATCTGACCAGATCCTTCCGAGTCCATATTATCTGGTTAGTATCCAATGATCCATGGCTAGTGAGACGAAGCCATCGACCGTGTCATATGTTAGTCCAGTCGGTTGCGCGCACAACCCTTTCGACTAGGGACCTTTTAGGACAGTCATCATAGAATGCATAGTCCCACAAACAAGTCATGTACTTGTTGATACACATCATTGATAATGTCCAAGGACTATCTTTATTCATAAACACATAGGAAATATCATTATACATGATTGCCTCTAGGGCATATCTCCAACAAGAAAAGAAGCGTTTACAGGATGAAGCCTGGTGCCAAAGTCTTAACCAGAATGCTCCAGAGGCACTTATTCGGAGACGGTATCAGAGTCGCTTGTCTCCGGGTTATGAGCCTACACGTTGATACGTCCATTTTGCATCATGTTTTCCTACTGTTATTTATTATGTTTTTATCCATAATAATACTTTTTGGAGTAATTCTAATGCCTTTTCTCTCATAATATGCAAGGTACACACAAAGAGGGAGAATTCCTGCAGCTGGAAATCTCGACCTGAAAAAGCTACATCGGGCTACCTATTCTGCACAACTCCAAAGAAGCAGAAACTTCACGGGGAATTTTTATGGAATATTTGAAGAATATTGGAGCAAATAACTACCAGAGGGGGCCCACCAGGTGGGCACAACCCAGCTGGGCGCGCCAGGCAGCCTAGGCGCGCCCTGGTGGGTTGTGCTCACCCAGGCCCACCTCCGGTGCCCATCTTCTCGTATATAGGTCATTTTGACCTAGAATTAATAAGGAGAGGACTTTCGGGACAGAGCGCCGCCATCTCGAGGCGGAACTTGGGCAGGAGCACTTTTGCCCTCCAGCGGAGCGATTCCGCCGGGTGAACTTCCCTCCCGGAAGGGGAAATCATCGTCATCATCATCACCAACAACTCTCCCATCTTGGGGAGGGCTATCTCCATCAACATCTTCAACAACACTATCTCATCTCAAACCCTAGTTCATCTGTTGTGTTCAATCTTTGTACCGGAACTATAGATTGTTGCTTGTGGGAGACTAGTAGTGTTGATTACATCTTGTAGTTGATTAATGTATGGTTTATTTGGTGGAAGATTATATGTTCAGATCCAATATGCTATTTAATACCCCTCTGATCTTGAGCATGATTATCATTTGTGAGTAGTTACTTTTGTTCTTGAGGTCACGGGAGAAATCATGTCGCAAGTAATCATGTGAACTTGTGTTCGATATTTTGATAGTATGAATGTTGTGATTCCCTTAGTGGTGTCATGTGAACGTCGACTACATGTCACTTCACCATATTTGGGCCTAAGGGAATGCATTGTGGAGTAGTTATTAGATGATGGGTTGCGAGAGTGACAGAAGCTTAAACCCTAGTTTATGCGCTATTCCGTAAGGGACCGATTGGATCCAAAAGTTTAATGCTATGGTTAGAATTTATTCTTAATACATTTATCATAGTTGCGGATGCTTGGGAGGGGGTTAATCAAAAGTAGGAGGTTTGTTCAAGTAAGAACAGCACCTAAGCAGCGATCCACTCACATATCAAATTATCAAAGTAGCGAACACAAATCGAATCAACATGGTGAAAGTGACTAGATGAAATTCCCGTGTACCCTGAAGAACGCTTTGCTTACTATAAGAGACCGGCTTGGCCTGTCCTTTGCCTCAAAAGGATTGGGCTACCTTGCTGCACTTTTGTTACTATTATCGTTACTTGCTTGTTACAAATTATCTTGCTATCAAACTACTCCGCTACTTACAATTTCAGCACTTGCAGACATTACCTTGCTGAAAACCACTTGTCATTTCCTTCTTCTCCTCGTTGGGTTAGACACTCTTACTTATCAAAAAGAGCTACAATTGATCCCTTATACTTGTGGGTCATCAAGGCTATTTTCTGGCGTCATTACCGGGGAGTGAAGCGCCTTTGGTAAGTGGAATTTGGTAAGGAAACATTTATATAGTGTGCTGAAATTTATTGTCACTTGTTATTATGGAGAACAATCCTTTGAGGGGTTTGTTCGGGGTATCTTCACCTCGACCGAAACCACAATTAGCTACCCCTCAACCTACTGCACCTACCGAAAATATTGAATATGAAATTCCTTCGGGTATGATAGAGCAACTGCTAGCTAATCCTTATGCAGGAGATGGAACAGAACATCCTGACATGCACTTGATATATGTGGAACAAATTTGTGGATTGTTTAAGCTTGCAGGTTTACCCGGAGATGAAGTTATGAAGAAGGTTTTCCCTTTATCTTTGAAGGGAAAATCATTGGCATGGTATAGGCTATGCGATGATATTGGATCTTGGAATTGGAATCGTTTGAAATTGGAGTTCCACCAAAAATTTATCCTATGCATCTAGTTCATCGTGATCAGAATTACATATATAATTTTTGGCCTCGTGAAGGAGAAAGTATCGCTCTAGCTTGGGGGAGGCTTAAGTCAATGTTATATTCATGCCCCAATCATGAGCTCTCAAGAGAAATTATTATCCAGAATTTTTATGGTCGGCTTTCTCATAATGATCGGTCCATGCTTGATACTTCTTGTGCTGGTTGTTTTATGAAGAAGACTATTGAACTCTGGTGGGATCTTTTGGAAAGAATTAAACGCAACTCTAAAGATTGGGAACTCAACGAAGGTAAAGAGTCAGGTATTAAGCTTAAGTATGATTGTGTTAAATCTTTTATGGATATCGATGCTTTTCAAAAGTTTAGCACTAAATATGGACTTGACTCTGAGATAGTAGCCTCCTTTTGTGAATCATTTGATACTCATGTTGATCTCCCTAAAGAGAAGTGGTTTAAATATCACCCACCTATTAAAGAATAAATTAAAACCGGTAACAGTTAAAGAAGAAACTATACTTTATAATGTTGATCCAGTTGTTCCTACTGCTTATATTGAGAAACCACATTTCTCTGTTAGGATAAAGGAACATGCCAAAGTTTCAACTGTGGTCAACAAAAGTTATATTAGAACACCTAAACCCGGCGAACAAATCAAAGTAGAACCTAGCGTTGCTATGGTTAAAGATCTCTTGGAAGAGGATATGGATGTGCATGTTAT
This sequence comes from Triticum aestivum, assembly GCF_018294505.1. NCBI lineage: Eukaryota > Viridiplantae > Streptophyta > Magnoliopsida > Poales > Poaceae > Triticum > Triticum aestivum. The sequence continues at coordinate 362,233,821 of NC_057814.1, read as the reverse complement.
TTACTTCTGTAATGATGCTACTAGAATTGCCAAATCTGATAAAGAGGATAAACATAGACCCGTTGTTGGCATGCCTGTTGTCTCAGTTAAAATAGGAGATCACTGTTATCATGGTTTATGTGACATAGGTGCTAGCGTATGTGTTATTCCATTTACCTTATATCAAGAAATTATGGATGGCATAACACCCGCAAAAATAGAAGAAATAGATGCCACTATTAAACTTGCTAATAGAGACACTGTCGGTGTCAAAACCGGCGGATCTCGGGTAGGGGGTCCCGAACTGTGCGTCTAAGGCGGATGGTAACAGGAGGCGGGGGACACAATGTTTACCCAGGTTCGGGCCCTCTTCATGGAGGTAATACCCTACTTCCTGCTTGATTGATCTTGATGATATGAGTATTACAAGAGTTGATCTACCACGAGATCGTAGAGGCTAAACCCTAGAAGCTAGCCTATGGTATGATTGTTGTTGTCCTACGGACTAAACCCTCCGGTTTATATAGACACCGGAGGGGGCTAGGGTTACACAGAGTCGGTTACAAGGGAGGAGATCTACATATCCGTATCGCCAAGCTTGCCCGCCAAGGAGAGTCCCATCCAGACACGAGACGGAGTCTTCAATCTTGTATCTTCATAGTGCAACAGTCCGGCTAAAGGATATAGTCCGGCTATCCGAGGACCCCCTAATCCAGGACTCCCTCAGTAGCCCCTGAACCAGGCTTCAACGATGATGAGTCCGGCACGCAGATTGTCTTCGGCATTGCAAGGCGAGTTCCTCCTCCGAATATTCCATAGAAGATTTTGAACAAGGACAGTGTCCGACTCTGCAAAACAAATTCCACATACCACCATAGAGAGAACAATATTTCCACAAATCTAATCTGCTGACAGTTTTTCATAACGTGACATCACACCACGGTCTGGTCATTATTCGAACCGTTTCTCCCAGCTTGCCACTGCACGTTTCGCGAGGCGGTTTTATTGGCACGTCTTGTCGAAGCAGAGTTTGTGTCCCCCTTATCACGGGATTCTCATCAATACGGGTATGGGTAACCCAATCGTGCCTGTTGGTATGACTCCTCGATTTTAGGCAAGTCCCAAACGGCCACGCGGAGGACGCTTGATATTCACCCTCTTTATAAAGGGGCCAAGGCCTATCCTTTTCTTCTCGTGCTCAATCGAATCCTTCCCCCACCTCGAGTTCCAACACCCAAGGCTCAGGCTAGGCGCTTTGGACCTTCAATCATGTCTGGATCCAACATTCAAGGTCGGTGGATGCCCTCCTCCGTTACAGAGGAGGACATCAAGAAGCTAAGAGAAGCCAGGTATCTGACCGCCGAAATCTTGCACAGGCTGCCTGCTCGAGGACAGGTCATCCCCACTCCCGAGCCCAATGAGAGTGTCGTATTCGTCTCCCACTTCCTCCGAGGGCTAGGCTTTAGTTTAGATCCCTTTGTTAGAGGGCTCATGTTCTATTACGGGCTCGATTTCCATGATCTGGCCCCGGATTCCATCCTTCACATCTCGTTGTTCATCGTCGTGTGCGAGGCCTTCCTCCACGTCACCCCACACTTCGGCTTATGGCTCAAGACCTTTAATGTGGAGTCGAAGATGATTAATGGGCGGCACGCAGAATGCGGAGGTGCCATAATAAGCAAAGGCGCCGATGCTCCATGGCCAAAGGGTTCCTTCCCGGAGGC
>NC_057814.1:362202996-362231919 GCF_018294505.1 Triticum aestivum | reverse complement strand
ATGTGCCGACATTGCAGAGCCGCATCCAGGATCTCCTCGAGAGGGATGTCAGCCTTGTCAAGGTAATGCAAGTCATGTTAGATATGTGGGAGTTCAACCCGGAAGGACCGCGAACTATTTAGCACTTCTTCGGCATGATGCACGAAGAGATGTATAGATTGTTCTTCGAATCACAAATAAAGTGTCCGGACACCATCGAGGATGCGGGTGTGAGCTGCAATCGTCCAGATACCCAAGTAAGTAATTCTTCGGCCGAACATGCTGTCTCTTTATTTATCACAACATCATTCTGAAAAGTCGCTCTTTGACCAGGACTGGGTAAAAAAGGCGAAGCTGATTAGGTGTTCGGCCCCCCTTCCCGAAGGCTCAACGGATCCAGTACTGGCCAGAATGCTTGAGCTCGCACCTTATCAAGTGCCATCAGGGGAAGATAAAGGGAGGAACAAAGAAGCCGAAAGCGGGCCTCACTCATTATTCATTCAAACCGGGGGAATTAGTGCCTCCGTGAAGGAGGATAACCGGGGAGAAGGATCTAAAATCCCCTCTCCTCAAGGAAGGAAGAGGGCCGCCTCTGAAGACATGGAAACAATGGTTTCCAAACAAGGGAAGAAATCTTTGTCAGGGGGCCCTACCCCGGAGGGTATCCTTACCGCACAGTGCCCGCAAGGGGATCAGCCCTCCACCGAGCTGTAAGTAAACAAAAGTACTCCATAGTAAACATATCCTGCTTTAGTTTTGAGGATAATAACCGAGGCGTATGTCTTGTAGTTCGGATCATAGCCCTTCTCGACAGAGTTCGTCTTCGGGGGATCTTCTTCCGGAGATGATGGAGAGCGAAACACCTCCCCATGCCTCCCCGCCTCATGAGGCGGGCGACCCGGAGGTGTCGTCACAGAGGATTTCTCCTGATCCGCCAAGGCCAGAAGGTAATCCTTCGGCCTCCCGAAGTCCGAAGTATTCGGCTCCTAAAGGGAGCAGCAGAAAAAGTCTGGAGCTGTCCGGTGCGCGACCGGACGTATTGATGAGTCTTCTGGAGCAAGCGGCTATCTCAGAAGCGCATCGTACGCTAATGGGTATGGTGGTTGAGAGGATTTCATCCGCCGAAAGCGGGTTGCATGAAGCTTTTATGAGCCTGCTGAGAGGCTTTGAGGTACGCAAAGTAATATATATTTTTTGACAGTACCGCACATGCTAGGTGTGCCCTATGCAGATAGTAGCCCCTGAGACTCTGGTTGCTGTCGAAAAAGGCGGCAAATAGAGGATCATAGTCCCAGGTAATAACCGTGCTGCTTTCATGTGCACGCGGCTGAGGGTCCGGTGGCTAGCCGGACTGGTGAGTTTGCCGAACTGAAGCGGCAACTTGATGCAGCAGATGCCGACATCGTGCTTGTAAACAAGCGGCTTGACGAGGCACAGGGCATGTATTTTCTACGGTGATTAACACATATTAAGAGGAGCATGATGCTAGTATTTTTAATATGTTGTGACTGCAGATGGAGCTGCCGCCGTGGAGACCCTTCGGGCGGAACTTGCCCAAGCCAAGGAACAAGCCAGGAAGAGTGATGCGGCCGCTCTAAAGGCGGTCGAAGAGCTGAGAGCCGAACAGGCTGCGCATTGCCAGAGCAAAGAGAAAATAGCCAAGATGGCTGTTGAGTTGAAAGATGCCGCCGACCGTTATGAGCTTCTTGAAAAGGAAAGCCAAACGAAGACGGCGGACCTGGAGAAAGCCATGGTAGCAGCCAAGGAAGCCCGCTCTAAAATCAGAGCGGCGAAGGAGGAGCTACGTCAAGCCGGAGATATCGCGGCTGGGAAGCCCTTTTTGTTGCAGACGAAGTTTGGAGATCCTAAATATGCCCTTCATGATCAAATATGGAGTTCTGCAGACGCATACTTGGATTTGGCAGCGAGTGCTGCTGATGCGACCGAGTTTTTCAAAGATCAAAAAGATCACGAAGTGGAAAAGCTGTTCTGGTCGCAGTTCAATTTCCAGTGCGTCCGCTGCTGTTAAATGAGCGAATGGCCGAGTGGGCCGAGCTCCATAGGTTGTCCGGGCTTGCCATGAGGTCTGTTGTGGATCATCTTTGGCCGGAAGGACCAAGACCGAATAGTTATTTTGGCTTAGTGCAACGATTCCTTGGTGCTGTGCTGCATATCGACGCTATGAAGAGGTCGGCGTGCATAGAGGGTGCACGGATGGCTCTTGCCCGTGTCAAGACATACTGGGTAGAGATGGAGGCCACCGCTATTGCAACCCAGAGTTCGGCCGTAGGCCGGGTATCGGCCGAGCACTATTTTGAAGAAGTCCTAGAAGGCACTCGTTTAATAGAGGCTCAGTGCTCGAAGAGAATCATGTTCTAGTGACATGTATCCCAATTGTAAGAACAATGTTATTTGAATTATAAAGGCTTTGTTTATACTTTTGCCTGAAAGTATTATTATGCCTCCTGTGCGGTCGTTTATGTGTATATATATATAACCTGAAAGTTTGCAGTCGTCGGCTTCAGCCCCCACGCATATAATGCGGGGGTGTTCGTGAAAGCGCGTGTTCACACTTGATCCAACGTCTTGGTCCATTAAGGAGGTGGTAGCGCGGCGAACGAGGCAATCGGACTATATTGCTTTAACACTTTCACTTAACCATAGGAGTTTGACAGTGGGGCTACTATATAGCCCCTGGTGTTTCCGCGTCTATCCGAATACGGTGCGCGTACGTACATGACCGGGAAAACCGGTCCTTCGTTAATGCGGAGGAATCCCGAAGATTCCGATGAGTCATCGAGTGGTTGACCAGTCTCGTGCTTTATCATGACAGTCAGTTTTCGGCTTTCTCTACTGAGGTGCTCGTCCGGATGAACCAGGGCACAATTGCAGTAGTTCTCCTGGTGCCGCCTTAGCCGATAGAGCGGAACGTAAGGTAGCAAAACACGAGAGCCGGGCAAACCCAACATTTGACCAAAGACATGATTCAGAGCCGATGCATATAAGGCCAAACTCGCGACGCCGAACACTCCCTAAGGTATTCGGTCTTTACAACATACACTGGGCTAAGTAACGCCCTTGAACCCTGAATTTTCAGGTACGTGCATTAGTCTGACGTGGCGAAATGCCAATAACGTCAGCATCCCTCTCGGTTATGCTGAGTGTCTGGGGGATGTGAAACAACAAGAGACAGTAAAAAAGGTTTACACAGGGTCTTAATCGAAAAAGAAACCTTTGAGCAGGGCCCTGCTGCACGTCTGCGCCCGTGTCTCCGTTGTGCCGTATCCTGGAAGGGTGTAGCACGATTATCATCTGTAAAAGAGAAGAACTTAGGTGAAAGTTGTCGTGCGAAAAATTGGTTATTCTCAATAAACCATTAAAATTCAGGATAAGTAAGGTCGAGCCGAACTATAGTCCTTTTTACATGCGGGAAGCCCCTGGTACCGCCTACGGGGGTATATCCATCGTACCAATCTCAGGTTTATCTAAGCTGTTACAGCTAGTTGTGCGCCGGACTCGTCTAGCCGTGTCTGTGGTCTTGACGACCGATCATTTATTCTGGTTGGAGAGGCCGTTTAGTGTTTGGCTGTTAAAGCCGCCACACGTTCTTCTGCGCGTAAGGAACGCTCAATATTTCCGCTAACTGTGATGATGCCATGTGGACCGGGCATCTTAAGCTTAAGAGAAGCGTAATGCAGTACCGCATTGAAACGAGCGAAAGATGTTCTTCCGAGTAGTGCTTGATAGCCGGTTCGGAATGGAGCGATGTCGAAGGTTAACTTTTCACTTCGGAAGTTGTCGGGAGAACCGAATACAACCTCTAGTACTAGAGAGCCCGTATAGCGGGCCTCTGGGCCTGGTATTACCCCTTTAAAGGTAGTATTACTTTGGCTGATTCTTGTCGGGTCTATCCCCATTTTGCGGACTGTGTCCTGATATATCAGATTAAGACTACTGCCGCCGTCCATGAGGACTTGGGTGAGGTGGTATCCGTCGATAATTGGGTCTAGCACCAAGGCAGCCAATCCTCCGTGCCGGATACCTGTCAGGTGATCCCTGCGATCAAAAGTGATTGGGCAGGCCGACCAAGGGTTGAACTTAGGGGTGACGGGCTCTACGGCGCATATGTCTTGGAGTGCATGTTTGCTCCTTCTTTTTGTTACGTGAATCATGTTCACTGTTTTGACCTTTGGTGGGAATTTTTTCTGTCCCCCAATGTTTTGCTGGCGAGGTTCATCCTCGTCTTCACTTGTTGTCTCCCTCCCCTTGTGTTCGGCGTTTAGCTTGCCGGCCTGCTTGAAGACCCAGCATTCTCTGTGGGTGTGATTTGCAGGTTTATCGGAGGTGCCATGAATCTGACATAATTTGTCTAGAATCTTGTTTAGGCTGGATGGTCCATCTTTGTTGCCTTTGAAAGGCTTTTTCCGCTGACCGGGTCGAGAGCCCCTAAATCCAGCGTTTACCGCCGTGTTGTCTGGGCTGTCTTCGTTATTTCGACGCTTACTTTTACTGCGTCGTGGTTTTCCATTGCCATCCCTGACTTCAGATGTGCCTGGGTCGCTGGTGCTACTACGGGCCAGCCAGCTATCTTCGCCCGCGCAAAAGCGGGTCATGAGGCTTGTTAGGGCTGCCATTGTCCTCGGTTTTTCTTGGCCGAGGTGTCTGGCGAGCCATTCGTCTCGTACGCTGTGTTTGAAAGCTGCTAAGGCTTCGGCGTCCGGGCAGTCGACGATTTGATTCTTCTTAGTGAGAAATCTGTTCCAAAGCTTTCGGGCTGACTCTCCGGGCTGTTGAATTATATGACTTAAATCGTCTGCGTCCGGAGGTCGGACATAGGTCCCTTGAAAGTTAGCCCTAAAAGCATCCTCAAGCTCCTCCCAAGTTCCAATTGAATTTTCGGGGAGGCTCTTCAGCCAGTGCCGAGCTGGTCCTTTCAACTTGAGGGGCAAATATTTGATGGCGTGGAGGTCGTCTCCGCGAGCCATATGGATGTGAAGGATAAAGTCCTCAATCCAGACCCCAGGGTCTGTTGTTCCGTCGTACGCCTCTATGTTCACGGGTTTGAATCCCTCTGGGAATTCATGATCCAGTACCTCATCGGTGAAGCATAGGGGGTGTGCGGCACCCCTATATTTGGATGTATCGTGGCGTTCTGACGGTTGTAGTGTTCGGTTTTGATTCTGCGGTGGAGCGCGCTTCCTAGATCCGTAGATGGATCTGGTCATACCGACTTTTTGATGCAAGTCCTCACGTGAGTCGTGTGCTGACTTATGTGCGGCCTCGTTAGCCGCCCTATTGCGGCCACGAGGTGGTCGATCCGACCCGTCGGCCGTTTTGTTTTTCGGCTGTGTAGGCTCTAAGGCCTCGTCATCGAATTCAGGCAGCAGCTTGCGCTTTGGGTAACTCTTTGTGTGGCAACTGCCACCATACTTTTCAGCAGTGTCCAGCACTTTGTTCCATCTACTGATAAGTGTATTTTGCGCGGCCTTAAGCCTTTGTTTCTACTTCTTAAGACTCCTTGCGGTGGCAATAAGCCTTCAGTGGAGGTTCTCTTGTTCCAAGTTCCTTTCCGGGATGATGTGTGCATCGTCATCTGGACTATTCTCCTCTCCGGAGACGGGTTGATGATTCCTACCCTCGGCGTCACCGTGATCGGATAGTGGCTCCGTACTATGTTCGCCGTCCGCTGGCTCGTCCTGCTCTGTTGCTTTGGAGTCGACCGGGGTCTCATTCTTTCTTGCGCTGTTATCGGAGTTTTTGCCGAGGCGGGATTTGGAGCGGCGTCTGCATCGTCGCTTTGGTTGCTTCTCGAGGGGGTTATCCTTCGCTGCATCCTCCCGTTCCTCATCATTGTTTTCTTTGGGTGTATCCACCATGTATATATCATGTGATGAAGTGGCTGTCCAGCGCCCTCTAGGCGGTGGTTCCTGTTCGTCTCCTGCATCGTCGTCCATACCGTCGATGTCTTTGGAGCCGAAATCGAGCATGTCGGTTAAATCATCGACAGTGGCTACTAAGTGGGTGGTGGGTGGGGTGCGAATTTCTTCGTCGTCCGCATCCCATTCTAGCCGGACATAATTCGGCCAAGGGTCTCCTGATAGGGAGAGAGACCTCAACGAGTTTAGCACGTCGCCAAAGGGCGAGTGCTGAAAGATATCCGCGGAGGTGAACTCCATGATCGGTGCCCAATCGGATTCGATAGGCACAGACGCAGGTGGCTCGGAGCCCATGGCCGGGGACGGATCCAACGGTTCGGCAACACGGGTCTCGTAGGAGGTGAAGTCAGTATTCGGCTCTATCGCCACTGAGTGTGCGGCCTCCGTGGTGGGGTCCATCCACCCGTCCTCAGATGGCGCAATTTGTTTCGGATTGAGGGTTGATACATCTCCAACGTATCTATAATTTATGAAGTATTCATGCTATTATATTATCCATCTTGGATGTTTTATGGGCTTTACTATGCACTTTATATTATTTTTGGGACTAACCTATTGACCCAGAGCCTAGTGCCAGTTCCTGTTTTTTCCCTTGTTTCAGTGTTTCGAAGAAAAGGAATATCAAACTGAGTCGAAATGGAATGAAACCTTCTGGAGAAGTTATTTTTGGGAAGAAAGCAACCCGGGAGACTTGGAGTCCACGTCAAGAAAGCAACGAGGAAGGCACGAGGCAGGGGGGCGCGCCCACCCTCCCGGGCACGCCCTCCACCCTCGTGGGGCCCTCGTGGCTCCCCTGACGTATTTCTTCCGCCTATATATATATCCATATACCCTAAAACGATCGGGGAACAGAATATATCGGGAGTTCCGCCGCCGCAAGCCTCTGTAGCCACCAAAAACCAATCGGGACCCTGTTCCGGCACCCTGCCGGAGGGGGGGATCCCTCACCGGTGGCCATCTTCATCATCCCGGCGCTCTCCATGACGAGGAGGGAGTAGTTCACCCTCGGGGCTGAGGGTATGTACCAGTAGCTATGTGTTTGATCTCTCTCTCTCGTGTTCTTGATTTGGCACGATCTTGATGTATCGCGAGCTTTGCTATTATAGTTGGATCTTATGTTGCTTCTCCCCCTCTACTCTCTTGTAATGGATTGAGTTTTCCCTTTGAAGTTATCTTATCGGATTGAGTCTTTAATGATTTGAGAACACTTGATGTATGTCTTGCCGTGCGTATCTGTGGTGACAATGGGATATCACGTGATTCACTTGATGTATGTTTTGGTGATCAACTTGCGGGTTCCGCCCATGAACCTATGCATAGGGGTTGGCACATGTTTTCGTCTTGATTCTCCGGTAGAAACTTCGGGGCACTCTTTGAGGTTCTATGTGTTAGTTGAATAGATGAATCTGAGATTGTGTGACGCGTATCGTATAATCATACCCACGGATACTTGAGGTGACATTGGAGTATCTAGGTGACATTAGGGTTTTGGTTGATTTGTGTCTTAAGGTGTTATTCTAGTACGGACTCTAGGGCTGTTTGTGACACTTATAGGAATAGCCCAACGGATTGATTGGAAAGAATAACTTTGAGGTGGTTTCGTACCCTACCATAATCTCTTCGTTTGTTCTCCACTATTAGTGACTTTGGAGTGACTCTTTGTTGCATGTTGAGGGATAGTTATATGATCCAATTATGTTATTATTGTTGAGAGAACTTGCACTAGTGAAAGTATGAACCCTAGGCCTTGTTTCCTAGCATTGCAATACCGTTTACGCTCACTTTTATCATTAGTTACCTTGTTGTTTTTATATTTTTCAGATTACAAAAACCTATATCTACCATCCATATTGCACTCGTATTACCATCACTTCGCCGAACTAGTGCACCTATACAATTTACCATTGTATTGAGTGTGTTGGGGACACAAGAGACTCTTTGTTACTTGGTTGCAGGGTTGCTTGAGAGAGACCATCTTCATCCTACGCCTCCCACGGATTGATAAACCTTAGGTCATCCACTTGAGGGAAATTTGCTACTGTCCTACAAATCTCTGCACTTGGAGGCCCAACAACGTCTACAAGAAGAAGGTTGCGTAGTAGACATCAAGGGCCGGAGTAGTCGCAGGGGTGATCTCCCGAACACTGTCCGACGGCAGAGCTAAGTCATGCTCGTCGTGATCGTGCGGCGCACCTGACAAGGGCTCGAATCCGTCGAAGCTCAAATCTCCGTGGATGTCGGCAGTATAGTTCAAGTTTCCAAACCTGACCTGATGGCCAGGGGCGTAGCTCTCGATCTACTCCAAATGGCCAAGCGAGTTGGCCCGCAGTACGAAGCTGCCGAATACGAAGATCTGTCCGGGGAGGAAAACCTCACCCTAGCTCGCATCGTTGCCGATGATCGAAGGAGCCATCTAGCCTTATGGTGACGACACAGTGGAACTCTCAATGAAAGCACCAATGTCGGTGTCAAAACTGGCGGATCTCGGGTAGGGGGTCCCGAACTGTGCGTCTAAGGCGGATGGTAACAGGAGGCGGGGGACACAATGTTTACCCAGGTTCGGGCCCTCCCGATGGAGGTAATACCCTACTTCCTGCTTGATTGATCTTGATGATATGAGTATTACAAGAGTTGATCTACCACGAGATTGTAGAGGCTAAACCCTAGAAGCTAGCCTATGGTATGATTGTTGTTGTCCTACGGACTAAACCCTCCGGTTTATATAGACACCGGAGGGGGCTAGGGTTACACAGAGTCGGTTACAAGGGAGGAGATCTACATATCCGTATTGCCAAGCTTGCCTTCCACGCCAAGGAGAGTGCCATCCGGACACGGGACGGAGTCTTCAATCTTGTATCTTCATAGTCCAATAGTCCGGCTGTCCGAGGACCCCCTAATCCAGGACTCCCTCAGACACCATCACACCACTTGGGATTGTTAGAGATGTTGAAGTCTTGTGTGGGAAAATAAAATACCCTACTGATTTTCTTGTTCTTGGTTCCCCACAAGATGACTTTTGTCCCATTATCTTTGGTAGACCTTTCTTGAACACCGTTAATGCTAAGATAGACTGTGAGAAACAAACTGTAGGTGTTAGCTTTGGTGATGAGTCTCATGAGTTTATTTTTTCCAAGTTTAGTAGAAAGCTTCATGAAAAGGAATTGCCTAGTAAAGATGAAATAATTGGTCTTGCTTCTATTGGTGTGCCTCCCACTGATCCACTAGAACAATATCTGCTAGACCATGAAAATGATTTACATATGCATGAAAGAAATGAAATAGATAAGATTTTCTTTGAACAACGTCCTCTGCTTAAACACAATTTGCCTATTGAAACTCTAGGAGGTCCTCCTCCACCCAAAGGTGATCCTGTGTTTGAATTAAAACAATTGCCAGACACTCTGAAATATGCTTATCTTGATGAAAAGAAGATATATCCTGTTATTATTGGTGCTAACCTTTCAGAACATAAAGAAGAAAGATTATTGAAAGTTCTAAGGAAGCACCGAGCTGCTATTGGATATACTCTTGATGATTTAAAGGGCATTAGTCCTAGTCTATGTCAGCATAAGATTAATATGGAACCTGATGCTAAACCCGTTGTTGATCACCAACGTCGGTTAAATCCGAAGATGAAAGAAGTGGTAAAAACGGAAATATTTAAACTTCTGGAAGCAGGTATAATCTATCCTATAGCTGATAGTAGATGGGTAAGTCCTGTTCATTGTGTTCCTAAGAAAGGAGGTATTACTGTTGTTCCTAATGATAAGAATGAGCTTATTCCACAAAGAATTGTTACAGGCTATAGACTGGTAATTGATTTTAGAAAATTAAACAAAGCAACTAGAAAAGATCATTACCCTCTGCCTTTTATTGATCAAATGCTAGAAAGATCATCTAAGCACACACACTTTTGCTTCCTTGATGGATATTCTGGTTTTTTCACAAATACCTGTTTCTCAACCGGATCAAGAAAAGACCACATTCACTTATGCTTATAGACGTATGCCTTTTGGTTTATGCAATGCACCTACTACCTTTCAAAGATGTATGACTGCTATATTCTCTGACTTTTGTGAAAAGATTGTTGAGGTTTTCATGGATGACTTCTCCATTTATGGGAAGTCTTTTGATGATTGTTTAAGCAATCTTGATCGAGTTTTGCAGAGATGTGAGCAAACAAATCTTGTCTTGAATTGGGAGAAGTGCCACTTTATGGTTAATGAAGGTATTGTTTTGGGCCATAAATTTCTGAAAGAGGTATTGAAGTGGACAAAGCTAAGGTTGATGCAATTGAGAAAATGCCATGTCCTAAAGATATCAAAGGTATTCATAGTTTCCTAGGTCATGCTGGTTTCTATAGGAGATTTATCAACGACTTTTCTAAAATTTCTGGGCCTCTTACAAATCTTTTGAAAAGGGATGTTCCCTTTGTTTTTGATGATGATTGTTTAAAAGCCTTTGAAACACTCAAGAAAGCCTTAATTTCTGCACCAATTGTTCAACCACCTGATTGGAACTTGCCTTTTGAAATTATGTGTGATGCTAGTGATTATGTTGTTGGTGCTATTGTAGGACAAAGAGTTGATAAGAAACTGAATTTTATTCATTATGCTAGTAAAACTCTAGACAGTGCTCAAAGAAATTATGCAACTACTGAAAACAATTCTTAGTAGTGGTGTTTGCTTGTGATAAATTTAGATCTTATATTGTTGATTCAAAAGTGATTTCTCACACCGACCATGCTGCTATAAAATATTTGATGGAAAAGAAAGATGCTAAACCTAGACTTATTCGATGGGTTCTCTTGCTACAGGAATTTGATTTACATATTACTGATAGGAAAGGAGCCGAGAACCCCATGGTTGATAATTTGTCTAGGCTTGAAAATGTGCTTGATGACCCACTACCTATTGATGATAGTTTTCCTGATGAGCAGTTAGCTGCAATAAATGTTGCTCATAATACTCCTTGGTATGCTGACTATGCTAATTACATTGTTTCTAAATATTTACCAGCTAGCTTTAGATACCAACAAAAGAAAAAAAATTCTTCTATGACTTAATACATTACTTTTGGGATGACCCACATCTTCATAAAGAAGGAGTAGATGTCATTATTAGACGTTGTGTACCTGAGCATGAACAGGGACAAATCCTACGAAAATGTCACTCCGAAGCTTATGGAGGGCATCATGCCGGAGACAGAACTGCTCATAAGGTATTGCAATCTGGATTTTATTGGCCTACTCTCTTCAAGGATGCCCGTAAGTTCGTTTTATCTTGTGATGAATGTCAAAGAATAGGTAATATCGGTAAGCATCAAGAAATGCCTATGAATTATTCACTGCTGTTGAACCATTTGATGTTTGGGGATTTGATTACATGGGACCTTTTCCTTCCTCTAATGGGTATACACATATTTTGGTTGCTGTTGATTATGTTACTAAATGGGTAGAAGCTATTCCAACCAGTAGTGCTGATCACAACACCTCTATTAAAATGCTTAAGGAAGTTATTTTCCCAAGGTTTGGAGTCCCTAGATATTTAATGACTGATGGTGGTTCACACTTTATTCATGGTGCTTTCTGTAAAATGCTTGCCAAGTATGATGTTAACCATAGAATTGCATCCCCTTATCATCCTCAGTCTAGTGGTCAAGTTGAACTTAGCAATAGAGAAATAAAGCTGATCTTACAAAAGACTGTCAATAGGCCCTGAAAGAATTGGTCTAAGAAATTAGATGATGCACTTTGGGCTTATAGAACAGCTATGGGTATGTCTCCTTTTAGAATGGTTTATGGAAAAGCTTATCATTTGCCTCTTGAGTTAGAACATAAAGCATATTGGGCAATCAAAGAACTCAATTATGATTTCAAACTTGCCTGTGAAAAGAGGTTATTTGATATTAGCTCATTAGATGAATGGAGAACCCAAGCTTATGAAAATGCAAAATTATTTAAAGAAAAAGTTAAAAGATGGCATGATAAAAGAATCCAACAGTGTGAGTTCAAAGTCGGAGAATATGTTCTTTTGTACAACTCTCATTTCAGGTTCTTTGCAGGAAAACTCCTCTCCAAATGGGAAGGCCACGAACCTGTTGACCACCATATGCGGAGAAATCTTCTGTTCTCTTTTCTTGCTGTTTTCGGTCAGATCTATCAAGCCAGGCATCATGTCTTCCTCCTCCTCCAACAACATGGAAGAAGATGCTTGGTTGATGAAGATTGAGCTGAAGAGGGAGGAGCCCACGGAAGCCGTCAAGGGAGACAAGAGCAAGGAGGCTACTGTAGATCCACCCCCGGTGGCTGAACAAGCACTGTCGACCGAGGAGGAAGAAGAAGATATCCTTAAGCCTTACTATGCTCATCTTACCCCTACTAAGATTGCAGCCTTTCGGATCATTGAAACAGTCCGTGTGCAGAATAAATACCGCACTCATGAAAATATTCTACATCAAGAGCACATCATCTTCCTCCGGAGCATCATACATAGATTGGAGAATCTCTTGATCTCGAAGGACAAGATCTCTCCATCACCACCACCATCCTCTTCATCATCACCAAAAGAAAACTGAGTTTCGTAGCTTGGGGGAGGTGCCCCGGTATCGTATAATCCCCACTATCTTTTGCCTTTACTTATTTTAGTTCGATCTTCTGCTTTAGATGAATAGAAGTTTAGTTCGATCCTTTCTTTTCGAGAGCTTGCTTAGTGATCTATCCTTGTAATCATGTGCAAGATATATAATAAAGTTTAGTTTGAACTTTTGCTTTCTTTACTTTCATGTTGCAATAAAAAGAAAGGATATAAATAAAAAATGAAAGGAAATAAATGAAAAAGATCATATGCTAATCTTATGGTAGGTGATGACACCACATAAGGAAAATTATAAGTAGAAAAATTTATTAGAGATTGACAAACATAGCATTGGTCAATGATGCAACTCATGAAAGAATTAATAAGGGAAGAGAAGATTCACATATAAATACACTATCCTAGAAATCTTTTGTGATTGTGAGCCCCCATCAAAATATTATATGCCAAAATTGTTGACGTTGGACAAGGAAGACAACGTAATGATTTATGTTCGTTCATATTCACATAGAAGTTATATTGTCATAGATCCTTCAACATGTGGTGCTTGCCCCTATCTTTGCTAGCCAAAAATTCTGCACTAAGTAGAGATACTACTTGTGCATCCAAAAACCCTTAAACCCAAATCTTATTTTCAAGAGTCCACCATACCTACCTAGGGATTGAGCAAGGTCCCTCAAGTAACTTGCCATCGATGCAAAAAGGCAATTAAAACTGCTTCTAAATGTGTGAGATCATTTAGTGTAAGAGAAATTGAGCGTTGCATGAACTTGTGATGGTGAAGAATAAAAGCGACAGACTGCATAAAAAAGGTCGCTATCACAAGGGGCAATGCAACGTGACGTTCTTTTGCATTAAGGGGTTGAGCATACAAGCAAATAAGCACATGGCAACCTATGCTTCCCACTGCGAAGGGCCTATCTTTTACTTTTATGTACTTACTTTTATGCAAAGAGTCAAAGTTTTCTCTATATTCCTTTTTATTTTCTCCTTTGACAAGCATCATGTGGTGAGGAAAGATCTAGGCACATATGTCCAGTTGAATATGGGTGGCATGAGTTATTATTGTTGACATCACCTTTGAGGAGAATACGTTGGGCGGCGAAACTATAAGCCCCTATCTTTCTATGTGTCCGGTTGAAACATTTTGCTCATGTGTATGCGGTGAGTGTTAGCAATCATAGCAGACTATATGATGGTTGAGTATGTGGACTTGCCTAAAGGCTCCGATACGTGACCCTTCCTAAAAAGATGATGAATTGTAGTTGCAAAGTTGACTGAGAACATAGTTTGTTGGTTTCTAATAGAGTTTATGCTTTATACTTCAATTGTGTGATGAATTGTTACTTATGCATGAGAAGTCTTTGATAAAAATTATGTGATAAAGTCTTATGTTTAATTTTGTTGCTGTTATTATAATCTACATGATGCTTCTATGTCCGTATTTTGTTTTTATCGACACCTCTCTCTCTCTCTCTAAGCATGTGGACATGTTTTTCGATTTTGGTTTTCGCTTGAGGACAAGCGAGGTCTAAGCTCGGGGGAGTTGATATGTCCATTGTGCATCATTTTTTCCTACTGTTATTTATGATGTTTTTATCCATAATAATACTTTTTGGAGTAATTCTAATGCCTTTTCTCTCATAATATGCGAGGTACACACAAAGAGGGAGAATTCCGGCAGCTGGAAATCTGGACCTGAAAAAGCTACACCAGGCTACCTATTCTGCACAACTCCAAACAAGCTGAAACTTCACGGAGATTTTTTACAGAATATTTGAAGAATATTGGAGCAAATAACTACCAGAGGGGGCCCACCAGGTGGGCACAACCCACCTGGGCGCGCCAGGCAGCCCAGGCGCGCCCTGGTGGGTTGTGCTCACCCAGGCCCACCTCCGGTGCCCATCTTCTGATATATAGGTCGTTTTGACCTAGAAAAAACAAGGAGAGGACTTTTGGGATGGAGCACCTCCGTCTCGAGGCAGAACTTGGGCAGGAGCACTTTTGCCCTCCGGTGGAGCGATTCTGCCGGGGGAACTTCCCTCCCGGAGGGGGAAATCATCGTCATCATCATCACCAACAACTCTCCCATGTTGGGAAGGGCTATCTCCATCAACATCTTCAACAACGCCATCTCATCTCAAACTCTAGTTCATCTCTTGTGTTCAATCTTTGTACCAGAAATATAGATTGTTGCTTGTGGGTGACTAGTAGTGTTGATTACATCATGTAGTTGATTACTATATGGTTTATTTGGTGGAAGATTATATGTTCAGATCCAATATGCTATTTAATACCCCTCTGAGCTTGAGCATGACTATCATTTGTGAGTAGTTACTTTTGTTCTTGAGGTCACGGGAGAAATCATATTGCAAGTAATCATGTGAACTTGATATGTGTTCGATATTTTGATAGTATGTATGTTGTGATTCCCTTAGTGGTGTCATGTGAATGTCGACTACATGGGACTTCACCATATTTGGGCCTAAGGGAATGAATTGTGGAGTAGTTATTAGATGATGGGTAGCGAGAGTGACAGAAGCTTAAACCCTAGTTTATGCGCTATTCCGTAAGGGACCGATTGGATCCAAAAGTTTAATGCTATGGTTAGAATTTATTCTTAATACTTTTCTCATAGTTGTGGATGCTTGCAGGGGGGTTAATTGAAAGTAAGAGGTTTGTTCAAGTAAGAACAACACCTAAGCATCGGTCCACCCACATATCAAATTATCAAAGTAGCGAACACAAATCGAATCAACATGGTGAAAGTGACTAGATGAAATTCCCGTGTACCCTCAAGAACGATTTGCTTACTATAAGAGACCGTTTTGGCCTGTCCTTTGCCTCAAAAGGATTGGGCTACCTTTCTGCACTTTTGTTACTATTATCGTTACTTGCTCGTTACAAATTATCTTGCTATCAAACTACTCTGCTACTTGCAATTTCAGCATTTGCAGACATTACCTTGTTGAAAACCACTTGTCATTTCCTTCTGCTCCTCGTTGGGTTCGACACTCTTACTTATCAAAAAGAGCTACAATTGATCCCCTATACTCGTGGGTCATCACACATTTGTTCAGCATGCCGGGGACGGGTGCGGGAACTCCAAGAGCGCCAGTTATACCCAATTAACGTTTAAGGCGCCAAGGAGCGGGGCGGCTCAACCTGACCAGTCAGAGCTGGCTCGGAGGGAAGAGCCGGTCCCAGACTCTTGTTTTATCCAGCTGCAACCTTTTATAACATCGCCAGGTCACTTTTCTAACCCGGCAGATAACTTGATAGCGGCGGCAACCCGCCTGGCTGCTATTGCAGTCATCGGTGATACGCCAGCTGCTGTAGAGACCAGGAACACCATTGAACTTCTTCAGACTGCGGTTGCTCAGCAAGCCAATTATTCTTACAGCCAACACTATGTGCATTCAACCCCATTGACAAGCCGAAGTTATAGCCGGCATGCTGAGTCGCCGGCCATGTCTAGCAGCTCCCGACACCATCGTAACCCACCCCAAGTAGACCCACCCCACGATCCGCGGACGGATGCTCAGGCGACTATGGATGCATCTAGAGCCCGGCGAGAGGCTGAGGCGGCGAACCAGGGGGCTTATCAATCACCTCCAGTGCCTCCCTCAATTTCCATGGGAGCCGGGTCAAATAGCCGAACTATTGGAGTACCGTGTCTTGTGGTGGCTCTCTGTAATGAGCGCGTGCCTATGGATTTTAAGGGTCCTCGCAAGGTACCCAATTACACGGCGGATCTTGAGCCGGCGGCTTGGGTAGAATGCTATGAGCTGGCAATGGATATGTTGGATGTTAGTGACACAGTGTGTGCAAAATATTTTACTATGATGTTGGAAGGGACTGCTCGTACCTGGTTAAAGAGCCTACCCCCAATTCCATCAACACTTGGGGAGAGCTGAAGGATAGTTTTATCAAGAATTTTCAAGGAACCTGCAAGAAGCCAATGAAAATTGTTGATCTGGAGCATTGCATGCAGCGAGAGGATGAGTCAGGCCATCATTGGGCTCGCCGGATTGTGACCATCATTCACTCTTCAGAAGGCATTACGGTAGGTCAGGCTGTGCTAATGCTGGAGAAAAACTGTCGCTTTGAGCCACTTAAGCAGAAGCTTGGGCGGCTCAAGACGAAGTGCACAGATATGGGAAAGCTTATGGATGTACTTACCAGATACACTAATTCTGATAGTACAAAAGACCCCAACTCAGATGAGGATAAGTCTAATAAGGGCAAGAAAAACAGTGGTGGTAAGGGTCAGCAGCAGAATGCTTCCAGTCATAATGCCAGTCAGAACGGCCAAGGTAATGGAGGAAAGCGAAAGTTCCGAGATGGCAGGTCAGAGTTCGTTGCTAACACCAACACTGGGTCAAAAAATCAACGTCGTAATGGTAATGGCAAGCCGCCTTTTGGTGGGCGCAAGCCTATAAACCCGGAGGCACTGCTTAACGGTCCATGTCCAAAACATAACTATCCCGACAAGCCTACTCATGTCTGGAAGGATTGTTATATCATGCGGGAGTTTAGAAATCAGAGTATTCAACAGCACCATGGCAATGGTAACTGATACGTCTCCAACGTATCTATAATTTTTGATTGTTCCATGCTATTATATTATCTATATTGGATGTTTTATATGCATTAATAAGCTGTTTTATATTATTTTTGGGACTAACTTATTAACCGAGAGCCCAGAGCCAGTCTATGTCTTTCCTTGTTTTGAGTTTTACAAAAAAGGAATACCGTAATAAAACTTTCGCGATAATTTTTCTTGGACCATAAGACACACGTAGGACTTGGAGATGAAGTCAGAGGAGTCCCGAGGAGGCCACAAGCCACATGGGCGCGCCCCAGGGGGGCTCCTCCAACCCTAATTCTTGGCCTATAAATTCAGAAATATTCCCAAACGACAAGAAGCGTCCACCAAAATAATTTTCCGCCGCCGTAACCTTTTGTATCTGTGAGATCCCATCTAGGGACCTTTTTTGTCACCCTGCCGGAGGGGGATTCGATCATGGAGGGCTTCTACATCAACCCTATTGCCCTACTGAAGCATGAGTAGTTTACCACAGAACTATGGGTCCATAGCTAGTAGCTAGATGGCTTCTTCTCTCTCTTTGATCTTCAATACAATGTTCTCCTCGATGTTCTTGGAGATCTATCCGGTGTAATCTTCTTTTGCGGTGTGTTCGTCGAGATCCGATGAATTGTGGATTTATGATCGGATTATCTATGAATATTATTTGAATCTTCTCTGAATTCTTATATGCATGATTTGATATCTTTGTATTTCTCTTTGAATTACCGGTTTGGCTTGGCCAACTAGATTTGTTTTTCTTGCAATGGGAGAGGTGCTTAGTTTTGGGTTCAATCTTGCGGTATCCTCACCCAGTGACAAAGTAGGGTAGCGAGGCACGTATTTGTATTGTTGCCATCAAGGGTAAAAAGATGGGGTTTTCATCATATTGCTTGAGTTTATCCCTCTACATCATGTCATCTTGCTTAAGGCGTTACTCCGTTCTTATGAACTTAATACTCTAGATGCATGCTGGATAGCGGTCGATGTGTGGAGTAATAGTAGTAGATGCAGAATCATTTCGGTCTACTTGACACAGACGTGATGCCTATGTTCATAATCATTTCCTTGGATATCGTCATAACTTTGTGCTTTTCTATCAATTGCTCGGTAGTAATTTGTTCACCCACCGTATTATTTACCTTCAAGAGAGAAGCCTCTAGTGAAACCTATGGCCCGCGGGTCTATTTTCCATCATATATTTTCAGATCTATAAACCAAAAACACCAAAAATACCTTGCTGCAATTTATTTACTTTTGTTTTGTTTAAAGTTTTAGTAATATTTTATATCTATCTATATCAGATCTCACCTTTGCAAGTGACCGTGAACGGATTAACAACCCCCTTATCGCGTTGGGTGCAAGTGTTTGATTGTTTTTGCAGGTGCATAGATTGGTGACTTGCATGTATCTCCTATTGGATTGATACCTTGGTTCTTAACTGAGGGGAATACTTATCTCTACTTTGCTGCATCACCCTTTCCTCTTCAAGGGAAAAACCAACGCAAGCTCAAGAAGTAGCAGGAAGAACTTCTGGCGCCGTTGCCGGGGAGATCTACATCAAGCGTACCAAGTATCCACCATAAACTCTCATCTCTTGCATTACATTATTTGCCATTTTCCTCTCATTTTCCTCTCCCCCACTTCTAAAACATTTTCAGAAAAATACAAAAAGATTTGCCTTTTTATTTGCCCTTCTTCCGTTCGTCTTTTTGTTTGCTTTTTGGTTGCTCTTGTGTTAGATTGCTTGCTTTGTCACGATGTCTCAAGAAATACTAAGTTGTGTGACTTTTCCAATACTAATAATAATGATTTTATTAGTACTCCGGTTGCTCCCACCACTAGTGCGGAATCTTATGAAATTAATGTCGCTTTGTTGAATCTAGTTATGAAAGATCAATTTTCCGGCCTTCCTAGTGAAGATGCCACATCCCATCTAAATACTTTCATTGAGTTGTGTGATATGCAAAAGAAGAAAGATGTGGATAATGATATTTTTAAATTGAAGTTATTTCCGTTCTCACTACGAGATCGCGCTAAAACATGGTTTTCATCTTTACCTAAAAATAGTATTGATTCATGGAATAAGTGTAAATATGCTTTTATTTCCAAGTATTTTCCTCCCGCTAAGATCATCTCCCTTAGGAACGATATTATGAATTTTAAGCAACTTGATCATGAACATGCTGCGCAATCTTGGGAGAGGATGAAATTGATGATAAGAAATTGCCCTAATCATGGTTTAAGCTTATGGATGATCATACAAATTTTTTATGCCGGATTGAATTTTGCTTCTAGAAATCTTTTAGATTCGATTGCATGAGGTACTTCTATGGAAATCACATTAGGAGAAGCTATTAAACTCCTAGATAATATTATGGCTAATTACTAGTAAAAAAGTGCATGCGATTGAAGAAATTAATGTTTTGAGTGGAAAGATGGATGAACTTATGAAATTGTTTGCTAGTAAGAGTGCTCCTATTGATCCTAAGGATATGCCTTTGTCTACTTTGATTGAGAATAATGATGAATCTATGGATGTGTATTTTGTTGGTAGGAACAATTTTGGTAATAACGCGCATAGAGGTAATTTCAACCCTAGACCGTTTCCTAGTGATTCCTCTAATAATTATGGTAATTCCTACAACAATTCTTATGGAAATTATAACAAAATACACTCAGATCTTGAGAACAATATTAAAGAATGTATTAGTTCTCAAAAGAATTTCAATGTTATGGTTGAAGAAAAATTGCTTAAGATTGATGATTTGGCTAGGAACGTGGATAGAATTTCTCTTGAGATTGGTTCTTTGAAAATTAGATCTATTCCACCCAAGCATGATATTAATGAATCTCTGAAAGCTATTAAAATTTCTATTGATTAGTGCAAAGAAAGAACTGCTAAGATGCGAGCTAAGCGAGATTGGTTTGTAAAAGGAGGTTCTTCTAGTTTTTGTGAAAATAATGATGAAGATCTTAAAGTGATTGATGTGACTCCTATTGAATCTTTGTTTTCCAATATAAATCTTGATAAATATGGGACTGAATATGAGTCAATTTTATCTAGAAGGCGCCCCAATGATTTGGAGTTTATAGATCTTAATGCAAAAAATATAAAAGTGGGATTGGAGAGGTCAAAACTTTAAGTAGTGATGAACCCATTCTTTTGGATTTCAAGGATTTTAATTATGATAATTGTTCTTTGATAGATTGTATTTCCTTGTTGCAATCCATGTTGAATTCTCCTCATGCTTATAATCTAAATAAAGTGTTTACTAAACATATCGTTGATGCTATGATGAAATCTTTTGAAGAAAATATTGAATTGGAGGTGTCTATTCCTAGAAAACTTTAGATGAGTGAGAACCTACTATTAATATTAAGATTAAAGATAATGAGTGCCATGCTTTGTGTGATTTGGGTGCTAGCGTTTCCACGATTCCAAAAACTTTATGTGATGTGTTAGGTTTCCGTGAATTTGATGATTGTTCTTTAAATTTGCATCTAGCGGATTCCACTATTAATAAACCTATGGGGAGGATTAATGATGTTCTTATTATTGCAAATAGGAATTATGTGCCCATAGATTTCATTGTTTTTGATATAGATTGCAATCCTACATATCCTATTATTCTTGGTAGACCTTTCCTTAGAACGATTGTTGCAATTATTGATATGAAAGAAGGAAACATTAGATTTCAATTTGCATTAAGGAGGGGCATGGAACACTTTCCTAGAAAGAAAATTAAGTTGCCATATGAATCTATTATGAGGGCTACTTATGGATTGCATACCAAAGATGACAATACCTAGATCTAAGCTTTATGCCTAGCTAGGGCGTTAAACAATAGCGCTTGTTGGGAGGCAACCCAATTTTATTTTTGTTCTTGATTTTTTGTTCATGTTTTGAATAAATTTATCATCTAGACTCTGGTTAGATGTTTTTTCATGTTTTAATTTAGTGTTTGATCCAAGCAAGACCTTTGGGATGGTGTATGGTGATAGTTGATTTGATCTTGCTGGAAAACATAAACTTTTGCGCTCATTGCCAGAATTTCGAAAAATCACAGAAGCGTGGAAAAACTCTGAATTTTTATGCAATATGGATATACAAATTTCCCAGGTTGTCCTAATTTTTCAGAATTTTTGGAGTTACAGAAGTATTTGAAGTTTTCAGATTGCTACAGGCTGTTCTGTTTTTGACAGATTCTGTTTTCTATTTTTTTTGCTTATTTTGATGAATCTATGGGTAGTATCGGGGGTACGGACCATGGAGAAGTTGGAATATAGTAGATATTACACCAATATAAATAAAGAATGAGTTCACAATAGTACCAAAAAGTGGTGATTTATTTTCTTATACCAACGGATCTCACGAGTTTTCTTGTTGAGTTTTGTGTTGTGAAGTTTTCAAGTTTTGGGTAAAGATTTGATGGACTATGCAATAAGGAGTGGCAAGAGCATAAGCTTGGGGATTCCCAAGGCACACCAAGGTAATATTCAAGGACAACCAAGCATCTAAGCTTGGGAATTCCCCGGATGGCATCCCCTCTTTCGTCTTCGCCTATCGGTAAATTTACTTGAGGCTATATTTTATTCGCCAAATGATATGTGTTTTGCTTGGAGCATCTTGTATGATATGAGTCTTTGCTTTTTAATTTGCCACAATCATCCTTTATGTACACACCTTTGGAGAGGGACACGCATGAATCATGAATTTATACTCTATGTGCCTCACTTATATCTTTTGAGCTAGGCAATTTGCTCTAGTGCTTCACTTATATCTTTTTAGAGCACGGCGGTGGCTTTATTTTATAGAAATTGTTGAACTATCATGCTTCACTTATATTATTTTGAGAGTCTCTCTATACAGCATGGCAATTTTCTTAGGTCATGAATTTAGTCCTAATATGATGGGCATCCAAGAGGGATATAATAAAAACTTTCATATAAAGAGCGTTGAATACTATGTGAAGTTTGATTCCTTATGATTGTTTTGAGATATAAAGGTGGTGATATTAGAGTCATGCTAGTGAGCAATTGTTGATTGATATAAATACTTGTGTTAAATTTTGTGATTCCCGTAGCACGCACGTATGGTGAACCGTTATGTGATCAAGTCGGAGCATGATTTATTTATTGATTGTCTTCCTTATGAGTGGCGGTCGGGGATGAGCGATGGTCTTTTCCTACCAATCTACCCCCCTAGGAGCATGCGTGTAGTACTTTGTTTTGATGTCTAATAGATTTTTGCAATAATTATGTGAGTTCTTTATGACTAATGTTGAGTCCATGGATTATACGCACTCTCACCCTTCCACCTTTGCTAGCCTCTCTAGTACTGCGCAACTTTTTTGGTGCATTAAACCCACCATATACCTTCTCAAAACAGCCACCATACCTACCTATTATGACATTTCCATAGCCATTCCGAAATATATTGCCATGCAACTTCCACCGTTCCGTTTTATTACGACACACACCATCATTGTCATATTGCTTTGCATGATCGTAAGATAGCTAGCATGATGTTTTCATGGCTTGTCCGTTTTTTGATGTCATTTGCTATGCTAGATCATTGCACATCCTGGTACACCGCCGGAGGCATTCATATAGAGTCATATTTTGTTCTAAGTATCGAGTTGTAATTCTTGAGTTGTAAGTAAATAAAAGTGTGATGGTCATCATTATTAGAGCATTGTCCCATGTGAGGAAAGGATGATGGAAGCTATGATTCCCTCACAAGTTGGGATGAGTCTCTGGACTTTATGAAAAATAAAAGCGGCCAAACAAGCCCACAAAAAATAAAAGAGGCCAGAGAAGCCCTCCAAAAAAATATGAGAGAAAAGAGAGAAGGGACAATGTTACTATCCTTTTTCCACACTTGTGCTTCAAAGTAGCACCATGATCTTCATGATAGAGAGTCTCCTATGTTGTCACTTTCATATACTTGTGGGAATTTTTCATTATAGAACCTGGCTTGTATATACCAATGATGGGCTTCCTCAAATTGCCCTAGGTCTTCGTGAGCAAGCGATTTGGATGCACACCCACTTAGTTTCTTTTTGAGCTTCCATACACTTATAGCTCT
The DNA here is from genome assembly GCF_018294505.1 of Triticum aestivum. NCBI lineage: Eukaryota > Viridiplantae > Streptophyta > Magnoliopsida > Poales > Poaceae > Triticum > Triticum aestivum. The sequence goes on along the minus strand of NC_057814.1, from coordinate 362,208,732 downwards.
AGTGCATCGATTGCATGGCAATCCCAACTCACTCACAATGATATCTATTGGTGGGCATCTCCATAGCCCATTAACACTCCTAGTTGATGTGAGACTATCTCCTTCTTTCTTTCTTCTCCACAACCACCATATTCTATTCCACCCATAGTGCTATATCCATGGCTCACGCTCATGTATTGCGTGAAAGTTGAAAAAGTTTGAGAACATCAAAAGTATGAAATAATTGCTTGGCTTGTCATCGGGGTTGTGCATGATTTAATATTTTGCGTGATGAAGGCGGAGCATAGCCAGACTATATGATTTTGTAGGGATAACTTTCTTTGGCCATGTTATTTTGACAAGACATGATTGCTTTATTAGTATGCTTGAAGTATTATTGTTTTATGTCAATATTAATCTTTTGTTTTGAATCTTCTGGATATGAATATTCATGTCATAATAAATAAAATTACATGGATTAATATGTTAGATAGCATTCCACATAAAAAATCTGTTTTTATCATTTACCTACTCGAGGACGAGTAGGAATTAAGCTTGGGGATGCTTGATACTTCTCCAGCGTATCTATAATTTTTGATTGTTCCATGCTATTATATTATCTCTTTTGGATGTTTTATGCATTAATATGCTATTTTATATTATTTTTGGGACTAATTTATTAACCTAGAGCCTAGTGCCAATTTCTGTTATTCCTTACTTTTGAGTTTTGCAGAAAAGGAATACCAAACGGAATAAAACTTTTGTGATGATTTTTCTTGGACCAGAAGACACACGTAGGACCTGGAGATGAAGTCAGAGGACTCCCATGGAGGCCACAAGCTACAAGGGCGCACCCTGAGGGCTTGTAGGCCCCTCGGAGCTCCTCCAACCCTAAGTCTTGGCCTATACATTCACAAATATTCCCAAATGACAAGAAGCGTCCACCAAAATACTTTTCCGCCGCTATAACCTTATGTACCCATGAGATCCCATCTAAGGACCTTTTCCGGCACCCTGCCGGAGGGGGATTCGATCATGGAGGGCTTCTACATCAACCCTATTGCCCTTCCGATGAAGCGTGAGTAGTTTACCACAGACCTACGGGTCCATAGCTAGTAGCTAGACGGCTTATTCTCTCTCTTTGATCTTCAATACAATGTTCTCCTCGATGTTCTTGGAGAACTATTCGATGTAATCTTCTTTTGCGGTGTGTTTGTCGAGATCCGATGAATTGTGGATTTATGATTAGATTATCTATGAATATTATTTGAATCTTCTCTGAATTACTACTGGCAAATGTGCCCGTGCATTGCAACGGGAGAAACAAACCACGAGTGACTACATTTATAAATTTGAAAAAAAGTAACTTTGCACAACCAAAATTTTAAAGCAATGTGGTCACTGAAAAATGGATTTTGGTAATTAAAACCAATTACTGCTATTGAGAAAATTGGGGTTTTGTACACATTGAATTTGATTGCCAAACTATTATGGAGCGATATAAGCAAACATAGTTATATAACATTATAAACGACTGGCCTAGAGTAAATGTTTAGAAATGAAAAGTGAAAGTCAACAAACAAACCGTAAATTGGAGGAGAATAAAACACACGTGTAAGCTACCGACTTTGTTATTAGCGAACATGGTACTTGCACACTCATGTAATAATTGGTGAACTAAATTATGATCTAAATTTGAATAATTTGAATCACTTTTTCTTAGAGGTACTACAATAATCTCAAGATAGTCCACCATGCAAGTAGAACATAACACTCTGTAAATATTTTGTACAATAAGAATTATATAGCTTATTATTCTTTCACATGAAGATAGTTCAATAGATCAAAAGCATTGTATCCATTATCTTACCAGGATATACACATGAACAACTCAACTTGATGTAACACTATTTGATGAATGAAGTGAGGTAGCACCTGTAAAAAAACTCAACTCAAAGGTGCATGTTTCAAACATCTTTGTACCAATTCATGTTAACATGTTCTTATATTTGAGATGGATGACGTGTACACTAATTCAAAAGCACAAAAATGTTAAATGGTTCCACATTGCGAAGAAATCCATAAGCTCCAAATCTAGGCGTAAGACCATGAATTTCCTTCTCTTCTGTTTTCAGAGATAAGATATATTGATTGTATTATGCTTAAATTGTAAAAAAACACAACAAAAACTATAGCGATTATAGGACATGCAACATCTATATATTTAATTTCATCATAAAATCCATATCTACCCCGCTTCACAAAAAACAACACAAATCATCATACTCATAAAGGTCCAGATCCCAATTTCACTTAGATCAATGTAGAAACAGTACATCTTAAATAGAATAAAATGAACAGTCAAGAACACAACCTTGAACTAATTAAGTGCACTGGTGTAACGCCCACGATGCGGCTATATCTCCCACGTGTCGAGGCACGACTTAGAGGCATAACCGCATAGTGGTTTTGTCGCAAGCAGGGTCATCTTCACACAATCCCATGTAATGAACAAGAATGGGATAAAGAGTTGGCTTACAATCGCCACTTCACACAATACATAAATATAATTCATACATCATCCAAAATACACACATATAGACCGACTACGGTCAAAATCCAGATGAAAATAAGATAACCCCAAATGCTAGATCCCCGATCGTCCCAACTGGGCTCCACTACTGATCATCAGGAAAAGGACACATAGTAACGACCACGTTCCTCGTCGAACTCCCACTTGAGATCGACCCCATCATCTGCACTGGCATCGTCGACACCTGCAACTGTTTTGGTAGAATCTGTGAGTCACGAGGACTCAGCAATCTCACACCCGCGAGATCAAGACTATTTAAGCTTATAGGAAAAGGATGGTGTAGTGAGGTGGAGCTGCAGCGGCAATAAGCATATATGGTGGCTAACATACGCAAAAGAGAGCGAGAAGAGAAGCAACGGAACGGTCTTCATCTAGCAATGACCAAGAAGTGATCCTGAACTCCTACTTACGTCATACATAACTCATACCGTGTTCACTTCCCGGACTCCGCCGAGAAGCTACACACACAGTTGATGTATTTTAATTGGGTTAAGTGACAAGTTCTCTACAAACGGACATTAACAAATTCCCATCTGCCTCATAACCGCGGGCACGGCTTTCGAAAGATAATACCCTGCAGGGGTGTCCCAACTTAGCCCATCATAAGCTCTCACGGTCAACGAAGGATAAACCTTCTTCCGGAAAGACCCGATCAGTCTCGGAATCCCGGTTTACAAGACATTTCGACAATGGTAAAACAAGACCAGCAAAGCCCCCGAGTGTGCCGACAAATCCCGATAGGAGCTGCACATATCTCATTCTCAGGGCACAACGGATGAGCGAAGCGTACAGGTACCAACATAACCCAAGTTGCCAAGGGACGGTCCCGCACGGTGCTCTAGTTTGGACCAGCACTCAGAGGAACACTGGCCCGGGGTTAAAATAAGATGACCCTCGGGCTCGCGAAAACCCGGGGGAAAAGGCTTAGGTGGCAAATGGTAAAACCAAGGTTGGGCCTTGCTGGAGGAGTTTTATTCAAGGCGAACTGTCAAGGGGGTCCCATAAATCACCCAACCGCGTAAGGAACGCAAACTCAAGGAACATAATACCGGTAAGACAGAAACTAGGGCGGCAAGAGTGGAACAAAACACCAGGCATAAGGCCGAGCCTTCCACCCTTTACCAAATATATATAGATGCATTAATTAAATAAGAGATATTGTGATATCCCAACATATCCATGTTCCGACATGGAACAAACTTCAACTTCACCTGCAACTAGCAAAGCTATAAGAAGGGCTGAGCAAAAGCGGTAACTTAGCCAAACAACGGTTTGCTAGGAAAGGATGGTTAGAGGCTGACATGGCAAAATGGGAGACATGATATAGCAAGTGATAGGTAGCGTAGCATGGCAATAGAGCGAACAACTAGCAAAGCAAAGATAGAAGTGATTTCGAGGGGTGGTCATCTTGCCTGCAAGGTTCTCAGAGTTGTCGAGAGCTTGATCCTCGTAAGCGTACTCAACAGGTTCCTTGTTCACGAACTCGTCTCCCGGCTCTACCCAAGACAAGAACACAAGCAACGGAACCAAAATCAATCACGAGAAATGCACAAGCAACATGATGCAAAACATGTGTGATATGCAAGATATGATATGCGATGCATATGCGTGCTCCGGAAGGAAAATGATGAACAAGGCAGTAACTTGACAAACCAAGCATTCCACTGGAAAGATGAGATGATTTCGGTCGAAATCGATATAAAGATCGCCGGAAACGGATGCACGGTTTGCAAATGGCAAGCAAAACAAGAATGACACGAATATGCGATTAACAGCATGATAGCACTTAAAATGCAACAAACAACAATGCTACAGCACTCCAACATAGCAACAGAGCATATGGAAGTAATCTAAAGGAGATGCTTGACAAAAGATGAACACTGAGCTACGGCTAGATCACAACGTATCAAGCTCAAACAAGCATGGCAAAAGTGCAAAAGATAACAGGTTCACAGACTTGGTGAAATTACTGGACATGGCAGAAAACAGCATCAGGTAGCAATGTTCGGAGCACAAAATCAACATGCTACAGGAACCTAACATGGCAAAGCAAGGCATGGCAGTAATCTACTAAATGCATATGACAAAAGTCCCTTACTGACCATAAGCCAAAAAGGACCAGAAGATATGATGGAAAGCATGTAAACATAGCAAGTTTCGTTATCAGGTTCCAGACTTAGCAGAAAACAGAGCATGGCAGAAATAATAATATGAAGGCCTGTTGGTGAGCTTGATGCACTCACCACAAAGCAATGCATGACAAAACAAGCATACCTACAGCAAGATGGCATGTTTATGAAGATATCCATGTCAAGAACAAATGCATAACATGTATGGATCAACTACAATAAGCTTGGCAAAATTGCATATCATGTTAATAATCTTCCAGAAATATTTTATAGCAAAAGTAGAGCAAGATTGAGTCATGCTATGGCACTCCATAATTGAAAACAAGGGCTGGAATGGATCAATTACAATAATATCTACAAAACATTCTTACTGAACATCCCCAAAATATGCAAGGATTTCTCTGTAGCATCAAGTTTACATGGCAACAAAATAACAGCAGACAAGGACTTAGAGAAATCACTCTCTGAAATCAGAAACATTACGGGGCCTAGTTTGCATGCTTGTGCTAGTCACCACAGAGATCACAAAAATACATGTCATACACCACTGGAAATATGGCATGGCATACAACAAAACACATGTAGAGCTCATGCCCATAAGATGCACAGATTAAATGATACAAAAATGACAAATCTCCAAGTTCTGTTAAGAACCAGCAGATAACAGCAACTAGCCCTCTTGCAATACAGATTTGGGCATCAAGATGGCCTCTAATGAACATGGTGCAATTGAACAAAATGTAGAGCATCACGAGGCAAACAATTTGACATATTACACGCGCGAAACGGAGCTATATGCAGAGAGTTATGCAATGTTGAACATGGGCACATGCTGTAAGAAGAAAAGACTTGGAAGATTTCGGGCACGGGAAAAGTCAACCGTACAGTGTTCCAGATCTGGATCGAGGCCGAAGCTCTCGAGCTCGGGCTCAGGGCCGGCGATGGAGGGTGGCTGGAGACGGAGGAAGGAGAGGGGCGGCGGGCGGCGACGGGAGAGGACGGCGCGGAGGAGAGGGCGCCGGACGGGGAGGCGGC